>NW_005842715.1:801961-812809 GCF_000455745.1 Alligator sinensis
GGGGGGGGGGGGGAGGGGCCAGCCAGGGACAGTGGCCTGCATCGGGCTCCTCTCCCCGCCCCACCTTCAGGGCCAGGCCCACTCCCCCTCTCCCCTTCTGCCACTTTGGGGCTGGGCCAGGGTGCCCCCCCAGTCTGCTGGCCCCGGCCCCGCCCCCTGTCTTCTCTGCCACTGCCATCTGCAGGGCCAGGGGGACATGGCCAGTGGTTCAGGCCATGCTCCTCCCATCCTCTCCGTTTTCATGGCCTGCTGGGGGGACAGGGCCAGTGTCCCCCCTCTGTCCACTCCATTGCCACTGCCTGCAGGGTCAGGGGCTGGGGCCAGCAGCTTTGGCCTTGCTGTAGCAGGAGGTGGGGCCAGATCTGGTCCATCCACTCTGTCTCCACCACCCCAACAGGCAACAGAGGCCCGGGGCCAGGCTTGTTCCCCCCACCCTTGCCCCTGCCACTTTGAGGCTGCTCCCCCCACTCCCACCCGGGGGACCAGCTGGGACAGAGCTCAGTGTTCTGCCCTGCGCCCTTGCTTCCCTTGTCTGGCCCCGCACCCCCAATTCGGGCCTGACCCTGTTCCCCCGCCCCTCCCCCCATTGCTTTGGGCCCAACCCCATTCCCCCTTGTCAGTTTGGGTTTGGGGCTTCTTCCCCAGCCCCCACCTCACCATGGTGCCCCCCCCCTTCTGTTGTGAGGCCAGCGCCAGGCCTGGGTCCCCCCTCCCCACTGCTATTATGGGGCCTGGTCCCCCCCCCATATCCTCCGTCTTGGGATGACACCAGGCCCGGCGTGGCCCCACACCCTCCCCGCCACTGCTGCCACCTCCGTCTGCTCCGTTCCATCTGCTCCATTGCTGCTGCCTCCAGGGAGCAGGGCAGAGAAGGCGAGGCCAGCTATGCTGGCCCCCTACCTCCACTCCATCTCCTATGTCCCCACCATCATGGCAGCACTCCGCCGTGCCGCCACCTCCTATCCAAAGGCTGTATTTGCACTTTGATTGGTTGTTTCCATCAGTCAATCAGAGTGTGAATAAAGTGTTATGGACAGACAGTCCATATAGACAGTCTATGTCATATATATATACAGTAAGCAAATCTCCTTACCCATAAATTCTTATATTTAGGAGATATTCTTATAGGAGATTTGCTTACTGTTTACAGAATTTGGTCCTAAGGTTATGAAAAAGAGATTTGTCATAAGATAAAATGGGACACTAACGAAGATGAAAAGAAAGTTAGTTTCCAAATTAAATTAGGTGCTGTGCCAGATGCTGGCAGAAAGAGAGGATTTTCATTTTTACCTTTTTTGATGCATACTGTATTACGTAGACATGTAGAGACCTACACTCACAGGTCATGAAGATTTCTTTCTACCTATTCAGGAACACACTTACTCGTCTAAAATATGTATAAATCAGGTCATCTATTAAAAACACACTGCAGGGCTCTTAAAAACTGAGTTGTGAACGGGCAGAGGATGTCCATTGAGTTCTCTAATGATGCTATTGGAAAGGGATGCATTATAGAAACAGACTAGTCTGGGACAAAGGAAACATTCAAGCTTTTCTTAATGCATGCGTATGGTTCACCTTTGTCATAATTGTCCTAATGATAAAGTAACAAGGAACAGATGGCTACACATACGTGAGCACTCTGTAAACCAGATGGTCAGAACATCTGATACAACCAATATTTCATAAACATTAAAAGATTGGGAAGGTCAAACCACATGACAGTCCATTAAATTAAAGTGTGTATTACCCACGAAGTAACTTATCACTGTCCGTGTCAAGTATCAGCACAGTATCATGGGAGGTATAAGTGATCAAAGGTTCTAAGTCCATAATACTGATACAAGAAAAAATAAACTAGCAAAAATAACCTGCAAAAAGTAACTTAATCTGTGACTAAGAACTGTAACACATTTGAACAATCATGAAAGCCAAATGACATGCTAGACAAAAAGCATAGGAAAAAAACATGCAACCTTAGTGATCTGACCAATTACACTATGCAGATAGATGAAAATATGTCGTCAATAATTTTTGAACAAATGTGAGACTGAAAATTACTCAGGAACAACTAGAATCAGTTGACATATCTTTTACCAGTCAAAAGAAGGACTAAGACTCCAGGCCCATAGAGATGTATGTGTTTTTGCATGTTAGTAAAGCAAAGTTAATGGACCTTTATGAACCAAAGGAAATGTGTACAGAGAAATGTCTACACTTCTTTCATGCTATTTGTAGAGTCAGGGCCTAGATTTGTAAAACCTACTCATTCTTATGGTTAGCTGATATATCGTATTGTATTCTTCTATTTCATCTTCATTTCATTTGGGATGTTTAGTTATGTTGAAAACCCACATTGGAAAGAAAACAACAGGGGTGCAAATTCATGAGAATCTAAATAAAATGTTAATAGAAACACTGTTTAAAAGAAAAAAAAATTAAAAGGTTATTATGAAATTATAGTACTGTGCAGTGACTAATTGAAGTGTGTGCACATTATCTCATGATGCTGCTAGGCATTAATCCAGACTTTGATTAGAAATGTGCAAAACCCAAAAAGTGCACACCTGGCAAAATGCTGAAGCTTAACATCTCTATTGATAAGAGAATATCAATGAACAGTTTTGATCTAGGACACTGAAACTGGTGAAGCTGTCCAACTAAAAGACTGAAGTACTTCATGGTTTAAAAAATGGATCTGGATGACTTAGGTAAGGGATATTCAATCCTCAGCCTGTGGGCCAGATCTGGTTCATGGAGCCATGACATCTGGCCCACACAGGTCCCCCACAGATATGAAACTTTAGCAGCAGGAGAGTGGTAGCAGCAATTGCCACTTCCCTGATGCCAAATTTATTGACCCAGGAGAGCCCCATGGATTGGATACCATGCTTAATGGGCATTCAGAGGTGGGCCAGACATGACCTGGTTATACAGGGGCCAGCTAGAGGCCTGGATAGTGTGCGGTGCCCTGATCTGGGCTGAGGGAGGCAGCGCAGGGCTCTGAACAGGGTATGGGGCCCTATCCAACTGGCAGCATGAGACTCAGGGAAGCAGTGTAGGGCCCAATTCTGGTGCATGGGGCCTGATCTGGCCTGCAGACTGGCCCTGCACCACTCATCCAGCCTGTGGCACAAAAAGGTTGAGCACCACTGGCTTAGATGAAGAACTGGCCTGCCTATAAGAATGGATGTTACTCATTTGTAAGTCAACTTTTAGGACGACCCAACCTACCTCCAAATAACAATAGTGTATTGCTGCATCTGAGGTTTACCTCAATAAATGGAATTTCTGAGACGCATCTTGACCTGTGCTCACACTAATTTACCCATTCAGAAATGTAAATGAAAAAAAAGATCACCTTTAAGGACTGCTTTGAGGGCAGCACCCCGATCAGTGGCAATCTGTAGCTTCTAACAGATGCACACAAGCACATCCACATAGAAATATATCGTGTGGTGGGCTGGTCACCTTGTGAGTAACTTTTCTCCATAGATTTCTCTTAGTAATTGCTGAAAGCTAATACACAAACTCTAGCTACAGCACCATAGTCAAATCTAGGTAAGCTCTGGGATAGATTGGGTCTTTGTTTACTTTTGGGGATGAATGTTACCCTTGAAGAGAGACAGCACAGTTCTACATTGCAGGGATAAGTGGGGATTAAATAAGCACGTAGGTCTCATGTTGTGTTTCTACACCAATGTGCTTATGAGTAGATCCTGTGAGGGGATGAAGCTGTCTCCGATATTTTGCTGGGCTGTTTAACTTTGAATGTGGAAAGTGATAGCCTGGTCCTCAGAATTTTAAAATGTGTGCCTTTGGTATTTTAGAAATCAAAATAAACCAATTAGCTACAAAGTAATAAGGATCTCTACTGAATATAGTCTTCAGAGACAGTTAGGCAAATTGCAAATGAAATCTCAGACTAGCACTATGCATATGGAAAACTACCACTTAATATCAATGTTAAAGAATAAAATGAATTATTCATTATGTCATAAAATGAAACAACCTGAGTGTTATTCATAGCACTTTAAATACTTAGCTTCCATAATCTTTTACATAATCATGCGTCCTTTAGTTATTAGGAAGGACACGTGATATTTTCAGAAATCTATGTAGAAGTTAATTATCTTAAGTTACTCACTACTAGTCAAGCAAATGGAACCCAGCACAGAGCTGCATGAATAGCTTTATCTCATGAGAATCCTTTTCCAAGGACAGTCTGCAGTTGCCTAGATGTGTTTTTACTCTTCTTAATATTAAGTATTTAGTGAATATTTGTAATTGAGGTGAAGCATGAGCTCTCTGTACATCTGCAACGTGAGCTCTGAGCACAATTCTGAGAAGCTGTGCCTCTGCTGATTTTTCCTACCTGATACTACATGATTTTGCATCTACTGTTACATAGTTATGGGACAGCTATTCAGATTTATGTTCACAACTAATCTTTTTAAAGGCAGAAGTGTGGGCTTAAATTCTGTGGGCTCTTAAGATTGCAAATTATCTTAATTATCTTAATAATTTAAGATAATTTTCTGAGAAGAGGAGCTCTCTGTTCTGAACACATGCCAATCCATATCTTTTTGGGTGTAACCAAAAGCTTTGAAGAGAACAAATTACTGTAAAACTTTGACAATTAAACTAGATTTCTACTGAATGTTTTTATGCCTATTTCTTCAGGAGTTAAATAATATTTTTTCAATATCTGCAAAAAGTACAAACCAACCATTTCAGCACTCTAGCTTTTTAACTATAGTAAATAAATAGCTTATACACATTTCAGGCCCAATCATGTTGTCCTTACTTTAACAAAACTTCTATACATTATCTTGAAAGTTTTCCTGGTTCAGAGTACCCACACTGATACAGTTTTTATTGAAAACCATTGTCAGAATGGTTTGACTAGGTTATATCCTGTTGATTCAAGTAAACAAGTCATAGAGATTACTTTAACAATAGAATGAGAAGCATACCGATAGCTAACATTTTTTTTGCTTCCTTTTACTAAGCGACTGGACAGCTACCCATGGAATTTGCAAATAGCGCAATGATCTCCCTCCTTTTCATTGCACTTATCAGAACTCTGCCAAGGAGGCAGGCAATACACAAATGCCCATGAGCCAGTTACTGATAATGGGCAACAATACAGGGGTAGAATAGGTTGTTCCAGGCTTTGAAGCAGCTGGTGATTTTAGACATGGGATCTGTGTTAGTTAATATTATAACTATTCACAGACTGAGATAATCTTCATTTGGTCTTCCATGTTTTGCACTGAAAGACTAGTTTTGAATCGTGTGTCTGGTTTCAAAGGAAGAGCTGCAGAGAAGGCTAGTCCTGTCTGCCACTTGTGTTAAAAGAGTCTAGGTGGCTAGTATTTGGCACCACAATGAAGGAGCCATTTGGTAGGCTGTTTTTTGCAGCGTATATGGTAAATTGAACAAAATTCTTGCTTGTGTTTAGACCATTCTAAACTAGATAAATGGCATTCCTTGTAGATAAGTGCTATGTTAAAAGTAAAGCTAACTCTAGTGGAAAATGTGTGCATTCACTCAAAACTAGTAAATTTTACTCAGTCTGACCATTGCTTGCTTCCAGTTATTTTTAAAAGTTGTCCAGCAACAAATTGTGACCAATGCCTATGGACACAAGATTAATTTTGTTCTACAACTAAATCTATCCCAGTGACCAAAACTTAGCTTAAATTTTAAAAGTGTTTTGTGAATAAAATGAATTGCATCAACTAAATAAAATGCATTCTGTCCAATACGTATAGATGTTCTGTCAACAAGATAAATGCACTAGCTAGTATAAGTATCTGTGTGGATGACATGCATAATAACGTAATTACTTTGCCAACGAAATGCTAACCTGCTTTAATCATTCTGTTCACAGCATAATGTAAAGTGATTTAGTGGGTAAAAGGAATCCACTTACAAATTGTTTTATGGTCATAATACAGCCCCTTTGTAGAATGTGAATTGATGATGATAATTTTATGGGCAAATGATTTTTCAATTAAAATGTCTTTTCACAGACAAAATGGGAATGTTACAAACTGTTCCCAATAATAGTATGCCAGGATGAAGGCAGAAAGGCTGTCAAATGTATTAACTGAAACCTCAGTTGAAAGAACTCCCATGTTTAAATCTGGATTTATTTTAGTCAAATTTGTAATTTTCTTCCTTTACATTTATGTAGCCTTATTGACATAATAACCACAATTGGAATTTACTCTTAAACAATAGTAACTGCCATTTTCCTTTTCCTGCTGCTTAATTGACTAGTTCATATTAGTCATTAATAACTACTTATGCATTGGTAATTATTTTCAGCTAACTATATCCCATTATCTTTATTACAATAATTAAAATTCCCATGAAATTAGAATAAATCACTGCAGTGTACAGACATCTTTAATTTTGAGATGGTGATAAAGACAGAAATGATACTATCCAAGCTAATTGTGATAATTCTCTTTTGGCACAGTATGATACCCTTTGATCATTTCTGTATCTTTATTACATTTGAAACTGTTTATATAGCACCTGAGACACACTACTGAATAAATAAACCTTCAGCCTCAGTTATCTTCTGCCCTTGTATATGAATGAACAAAGCTTTGCCTTCATTAGTGGTAGGTCAGCCTAAGAAATCTTTGCCTTCCTTGTAGCTGTATAAAGAACTATTAATTAGATAATAATTCAAACATAAACCAATGGCTACAAATACTGTACTTAATATCTTATTTAGTGAAGAAGTACATTTGAAACCCAGGAGATGGATATTTTCCCTAATGTAGCTTAAAGTTATATCATCCTTATTTTTTCAAAACCAAACTTTGCTGAGCTTAGCAGAATGACTTTCTCATTGCCAAAGGAGGAAGAAATGTATAATTATGTTGAATTTATCAGCATAAAGACTGTACAATAGTAGCTCATATTACAAAGTTATTTGACTAATTTAGTTTGATGCAGTAATCTCAGAAAACAGCATGCATGGAAACTATAGCCAGCCAAAAAAATCTTAATTAAAATGATAGCTGTCAATTACAAAGAGAAAAATGCTGAGTAATCACCAGAGATCCTGGTTTTCTCTGTTAAAAAGTCCCAAATTCTCTGATTTAAAACCCCCAAATCCATGTATTTCTTCTATTAAAATGAAATGCCACTATATATATAGGGAGCAATTGAACACAATGTTTTATTGATATATTTACAATTTTAAAGCAATTTGGAAGCCTACCAGTGCCTCAATCATTATAATAAAATACATTCTAAATGTCTATATATTTTGGCATTTGACTTTGGGTTTTTTAGCATGGAAAATCAGAGCTCTACCTGTCTCCTTCTCTCACCGGGATGTGGGTCCAGCTGCAGTTGTCACCCCGCCTGCTGCTTTGTGGAGCTGAGCAGCCCTAATATGCTATTGCCACCCACTCCCAAACCACAGCCCCCACACCGCTTGCCAGTGGCCCTCACTCCAACCTGCACCTCCTGCCTACCCGTCACTCTCCCAGGGCGCACCCCCTGCCGTTTTCCCCAATCCTGCCTCTTTATTCAGCTCTCAGGTCTCGTCTGTGCTGTGGGGGTGTTGGCCCGTGTCGTACACCCTGGCGGCAAACGATCTCCATCGATGCCTGTTCCCAGGCTAGAAAGGTGCAGGGAGGGTGTTTGGCGCAAGCCTGCTTGGCTTGATTCCACTTTTTGTGTGACTCCTTCTGCCAGTGCCCGTGAGCAGGAGGGAGCAGCCTCCCTCCACTCAGGGCCATGTGCTCTGGGCCCTCAGCCAGGGGCAAACAGCAGAGCCCCTGGCAACCAAGCCAACATTCCCTGCATCATAATAGACTTGCGTGACATCATGGCCACAGCTCCTCTTGGGCATTGTGAGCTAAGGGCCCCGCTTGCCCTGCTCCCTTACCTGACCCTGATGTCATGTGGGGTCTTTGTGCCGTCCCCTCTCTCACTTTGGAGAGTGCCCTCAAGCTGCTGGGCTGAATTTCCTCGGGGGATATGTGCCCCTCGTGCCTCCAGCCGGTTCTCCCCTTGGTCAGCAGGTGTTTCTAAATGCGCAGTTGTTTTCAGAGGCATTGCCGTGTCTGTGGCCATTCCTGTCTGGTCGCGTCCTCGTGCAGATAGGCTTTCCCTCTGAAAGTAAGCCCCAAGCTAAAGATTGTCTCCTGGCTGCTCCCGGCAGGGGGCGGACCTCGGGGGGGACACAAATCCCTTCTGCGTGCTGTGGGCCTGTGCTCCTCCCTGACATGAAGCTGTCAGATCAGGGGAGGCAATCCGTCGTGACACCTTATTTCCCCGACACCGGGCGGGCTCCCAGTGCCCCACGCGTGTGCCTTTCTCTTGGTTTGAGGCTCCTTGACTTTGCCTGCCAGGGGTTGCTATACCCGCTCAGGAGCTGGAGCCAGTTGTAGCAGCGTGGGCTGTGTCCCCGCTCAGCAACTGCAGCTCCTTTGGGGGTTTTCCCGTATGGGAAGGCTGAGCAGCTGCCCCTCCACTCGCCTTCTCAGCCCAGGGAAGCTGCAGCTGCACGGGCTTGCAGCTGATGATGCGCAGCATCTGCCCCTGTCCCGTGCACACTCTCTGTCTTGTCTTCCAAGGGCCCCATCCTCTTTGGCTCATGAGATGGTGAAACATGGCACCATGAGAGCACCCATCCAGGCTTGATACAGACTTGCCTAGCAGTTTGGTTGTTGTTTTTTAATGGCTCCAAGTCCAGCCTTTTCCCATCTTTCCCCAGAAAATGGCCTCGTTTCATGCCAGCAAGAGGAGGAAGCCGGAGCTGGCCACTTCTTTGTGAGAGAGGGAGAAGCAAAGAGAGAGGTAGGAAAGAGCACAGAGACATGGGAAGGAAAGGAGCCCAAGCCTAGTGCGGGAGGCGAGCGAATGGAAAGAGCTGGAGCGAGTGCGTTGGGAGAGGAGAGCAGCCCCAGGAAGGGAGGGCGCAGTGGGCTGAGGCCAGGGGCCGGGGTGTGCACAGGACACCGTGCACACGCGCATGGGTGACCGCAAATGATGAGACGAGACGTGTTCCTTGGTGCATGGTGTTTATTGTGAGTTGGGAATGGGCCCTAGGGGATGACCCCTGCTCAATGCCCAGAGGAAGGCAAAAAACCTCCCGGGTCTGTGGCCAATGTGCCCCGGAGGGAAATTCCTTCCTGACCCCAAATGTGGCGGTCGGCGGCCCCTGGGCATGGGAGCAAGGGCCATTGTGCTCAAGCCCCTGCTGGATACTAGGCTTCCGGACCCGGCTGCCCTCCGCCCCGGCACTGACGCTTGCTCTGGCTCTTGTGTCCTTTCTTCCTGTCCCTGCTGGTTCTTCTCACGCCTTCCTTCCATCCGCCTCCTCCCCCAGCCCTGCCTTTCTCCCCCTCTCCCTCTCCCAGTGCTCCCCAATCCTGCCTCTTTATTCAGCTCTCAGGTCTCGTCTGTGCTTTTGGGGTGTTGGGCCGTGTTGTACACCGTGGCGGCAAACGATCTCCATCGATGCCTGCTCCCAAGCTAGAAAGATGCAGGGAGGGTGCTTCGCGCAAGCCTGCTTGGCTTGATTCCACTTTTCGTGTGACTCCTTCTGCAACTGCCCTTGAGCAGGCGGGAGTAGCCTCCCTCCACTCAGGACCATGTGCTCTGGGCCCTCAGCCAGGGGCAAACAGCAGAGCCCCTGGCAACCAACCCAACATTCCCTGTGTAAGGAGTGACCTAGAATCCTCTACTCGAAGACGAAGCAGAAGAGAATGCTATGTGAGGAATGCCCATCTGCAATGATAAGGAGGAGACAGTCCTAGATAAAGGGGGCTTGAAAACAAAAGAAGAAACAAAGTACTGTGTTAAAGGGCTCATTAAAATACTAAAAATCTCGCCCCTAGGTGGGGAAGAAGTATGCTAATGAAACATATATGTATGTAAATGAGATACATGGCTAAAACACAGGTATAGAGAAATGCTCAGTAAAGAGCTTCTTGCGTCACTCACTTATAACCAGTCAGCAAACAAGCACGCTTCCGAAGGCTTGAGAAACTCCTGTATAAAAGATGCTTAGAAATAGTGATCTGGTGTGCTTGTTACATGAATTATTCCGCTTGCACCTTTTATTGCCAGCAATAAAACTTCTTTGTACTTTCACCCCTGGTATCTTTATTGGCCTTTGCATACTGGGCACGATCATTGGACTGTCCACTGGACTGCTCCACCGAGCAGTGGACTGTTTGTTTTTGGAGGGGATTCAGATTGAAGGGGACCAGAGGCCTGGGAGGGAAAGATAACCCAGATCCCGGTGTCCCCTGACAAGCCTCTGGTTAAAATACAACTGGTTAAAATACAACCCCAAAATTTTGGGGTTATTGCAAAACCTCTGTATGGAGCTACACAAGGTGATGAAAAGGTGATGAAAAGGTGCTCGAATGGCCTGAAGAGTGTGAGCAAGCATTCTGCCAGTTAAAGCAGGCTCTTATTGAAGCACCTGCCTTAGGACTACCAGACATGAGTAAGCCTTTTTCCCTTTTTGTGCATGACCAAAGCGGGGTGGCCGTTGGAGTATTAACACAAAAATTAGGTAGCTGGAAGCGACCGGTGGCATATTTTTCTAAGCAATTAGACCTTGTGTCATCTGGATGGCCTGCTTGTCTCTGGGCCGTTGCTGCCACCTGTCTGCTAATACAAGAAGCTGAAAAGTTAACCCTAGGCCATGAAATGACTGTATATGTGCCTCACGCAGTGCTTACAGTCCTGGAGCAGAAAGGAGGGAACTGGTTAACCCCAGGACGAATGGCTCGATATCAGGCCATCCTCCTCGATAAGCCTGAAATAAAATTGGCCATTTCTCACACTGTAAATCCA
>NW_005842715.1:815725-820353 GCF_000455745.1 Alligator sinensis
TTCCAAAGAGGGGAAATGTAAGGAGTGACCTAGAAACCTCTACTCGAAGACGAAGCAGAAGAGAATGCTATGTGAAGAATGCCCATCTGCAATGATCAGGAGGAGACAGTCCTAGATAAAGGGGGCTTGAAAACAAAAGAAGAAACAAAGTACTGGGTTAAAGGGCTGATTAAAATACTAAAAATGAGGCCCCTAGGTGGGGAAGAAGTATGCTAATGAAACACAGATGTATGCAAATGAGATACATGGCTAAAACAAAGGTATAGAGACATGCTCAGTAAAGAACTTGTTGCGTCACTCACTTATAACCAATCAGCAAACAAGCACGCTTCCGAAGGCTTGAAAAACTCCTGTATAAAAGATGCTTAGAAATGGTGATCTGGTGTGCTTGTTAAGTGAATTATTCCGCTTGCACCTTTTATTGCTAGCAATAAACCTTCTTTGTACTTTCACCCCTGGTATCTTTATTGGCCTTTGCATACCGGGCACGATCCCAGACTTGAGCTGGGGCTCAACACCTGCATCATAATAGACTTGCGTGACATCACGGCCACAGCTCCTCTTGGGCATTGTGAGCTAAGGGCCGCACTTGCCCTGCTCCCTTACCTGACCCTGATGTCATGTGGGGTCTTTGTGCCGTCCCCTCTCTCACTTTGGAGAGTGCCCTCAAGCTGCTGGGCTGAATTTCCTCGGGGGATATATGGCCCTTGTGCCTCCACCCGGTTCTCCCCTTTGGCAGTAGGTGTTTCTAAATGCACAGCTCTTTTCAGAGGCATTGCCGTGTCTGTGGCCATTCCTGTCTGGTCATGTCCTCATGCAGATCGGCTTTCCCTCTGAAAGTAACCCCCAAGCTAAAGATTCTCTCCTGGCTGCTCCTGGCAGGTGCCGGACCTCGGGGGAAACACAAATGTGCCTCCACCCGGTTCTCCCCTTTGGCAGTAGGTGTTTCTAAATGCACAGCTCTTTTCAGAGGCATTGCCGTGTCTGTGGCCATTCCTGTCTGGTCATGTCCTCATGCAGATCGGCTTTCCCTCTGAAAGTAACCCCCAAGCTAAAGATTCTCTCCTGGCTGCTCCTGGCAGGTGCCGGACCTCGGGGGAAACACAAATCCCTTCTGCGTGCTGTGGGCCTGTGCTCCTCCCTGACATGAAGCTGTCAGATGAGGTGAGGCAATCAGCGCGTGACACCAGATTCCCCCACACCGGGCGTGCTCCCAGTGCCCCACGAGTGTTCCTGTCTCTTGGTTTGAGGCTCCTTGATTTTGCCTGCCAGGGGTTGCCCTACCCGCTCAGGAGCTGGAGCCAGTTGTACCAGCGTGGGCTCTGTCCCCGCTCAGCAACTGCAGCTCCTTTGGGGGTTTTCCCGTATGGGAAGGCTGAGCAGCTGCCCCTCCACTCCCCTTCTCAGCCCAGGGAAGCTGCAGCTGCACGGGCTTGCAGCTGATGATGCGCAGCATCTCCCCCTCTCCCGTGCACACTCTCTGTCTTCTCTTCCAAGGGCCGAATCCTCTTTGGCTCATGAGATGGTGAAACATGGCACCATCAGAGCACCCATCCAGGCTTGATACAGACTTGCCTAGCAGTTTGGTTGTTGTTTTTAATGGCTCCAAGTACAGCCTTTTCCCATCTTTCCCCAGAAAATGGCCTCTTTTCATGCCAGCAAGAGGAGGAAGCCGGAGCTGGCCACTTCTTTGTGAGAGAGGGAGAAGCAAAGAGAGAGGTAGGAAAGAGCACAGAGACATGGGAAGGAAAGGAGCCCAAGCCTAGTGCGGGAGGCGAGCGAATGGAAAGAGCTGGAGCGAGTGCGTTGGGAGAGGAGAGCAGCCCCAGGAAGGGAGGGCGCAGTGGGCTGAGGCCAGGGGCCGGGGTGTGCACAGGACACCGTGCACACGCGCATGGGTGACCGCAAATGATGAGACGAGACGTGTTCCTTGGTGCATGGTGTTTATTGTGAGTTGGGAATGGGCCCTAGGGGATGACCCCTGCTCAATGCCCAGAGGAAGGCAAAAAACCTCCCGGGTCTGTGGCCAATGTGCCCCGGAGGGAAATTCCTTCCTGACCCCAAATGTGGCGGTCGGCGGCCCCTGGGCATGGGAGCAAGGGCCATTGTGCTCAAGCCCCTGCTGGATACTAGGCTTCCGGACCCGGCTGCCCTCCGCCCCGGCACTGACGCTTGCTCTGGCTCTTGTGTCCTTTCTTCCTGTCCCTGCTGGTTCTTCTCACGCCTTCCTTCCATCCGCCTCCTCCCCCAGCCCTGCCTTTCTCCCCCTCTCCCTCTCCCAGTGCCAAGCCCCTGCTGGATACTAGGCTTCCGGACCCGGCTGCCCTCCGCCCCGGCACTGACGCTTGCTCTGGCTCTTGTGTCCTTTCTTCCTGTCCCTGCTGGTTCTTCTCACGCCTTCCTTCCATCCGCCTCCTCCCCCAGCCCTGCCTTTCTCACTCTCTCACTCTCCCAGTGCGCACCCCCTGCCCTTTTCCCCAATCCTGCCTCTTTATTCAGCTCTCAGGTCTCGTCTGTGCTTTGGAGGTGTTGGCCTGTGTCGTACACCCTGGCGGCAAACGATCTCCATCGATGCCTGCTCCGAAGCTAGAAAGGTGCAGGAAGGGTGCTTCGCGCAAGCCTGCTTGGCTTGATTCCACTTTTCGTGTGACTCCTTCTGCCACTGCCCTTGAGCAGGAGGGAGTAGCCTCCCTCCACTCAGGGCCATGTGCTCTGGGCCCTCCGCCGGGGGCAAACAGCAGAGCCCCTGGCAACCAAGCCAACATTCCCTGCATCATAATAGACTTGCGTGACATCATGGCCACAGCTCCTCTTGGGCATTGTGAGCTAAGGGCCCCGCTTGCCCTGCTCCCTTACCTGACCCTGATGTCATGTGGGGTCTTTGTGCTGTCCCCTCTCTCACTTTGGAGAGTGCTCTCTAGCTGCTGAGCTGAATTTCCTCGGGGGATATGTGGCCCTCGTGCCTCCAGCCGGTTCTCCCCTTTGGCAGCAGGTGTTTCTAAATGCGCAGTTGTTTTCAGAGGCATTGCCGTGTCTGTGGCCATTCCTGTCTGGTCGCGTCCTCGTGCAGATAGGCTTTCCCTCTGAAAGTAAGCCCCAAGCTAAAGATTGTCTCCTGGCTGCTCCCGGCAGGTGCCGGACCTCGGGGGGAACACAAATCCCTTCTGCGTGCTGTGGGCCTGTGCTCCTCCCTGACATGAAGCTGTCAGATCAGGGGAGGCAATCCGTGCGGGACACCAGATTCCCCGACACCGGGCGGGCTCCCAGTGCCCCACGCGTGTGCCTTTCTCTTGGTTTGAGGCTCCTTGACTTTGCCTGCCAGGGGTTGCCCTGCCCGCTCAGGAGCTTACAATAACGTAGCAGGTAACACGTTAACTGCAACAGGTGACTGATGACCGGTAACAAGTAACTAATAACGCTGCGCAACGAGTCGAGCATGCAACAGGAACGGGGTACATCGGGTAATTCGGCGACAGGGAGATGTTGGAGGATTGCCCGTCCACCAGCGAGCCCCTGAGGTGATCCCTGAGCGTGCTCAGAGAGCTCCTAGGCGTTGTCAGGGCACTCCGCCTTGGGCGGAAGCTGCTTAACCCTTTATATGGCTAGCGAGCCAATAGCTAACCATCTACCTTGCATAATTTACGTCCGGCCAATGATGTTGCACGTATCTGCATAACAGGGCGGGAACTCTTCCCTGCAATACAGTGTTTTTCCACCAAGACCTAGCATTTACCTGCTAGACTCAAACATATTAGAATTTTCTACAGAGGTGCCGGATAGATGACATAGGGTATGCCCATATTAGGTGGCCAAGACAGTAGTGGGGGGTAAAACTGCTCGCTCGGGCCATTGTGACAGGAGCATTTAACCCCGTCAGGGACTTATTTATGATAACATGAAGCTGTCAGATCAGGGGAGGCAATCAGTGCGTGACACCAGATTCCCCGACACGGGGCGGGCTCCCAGTGCCCCACGCGTGTGCCTTTCTCTTGGTTTGACTTTGCCTGCCAGGGGTTGCCCTGCCCGCTCAGGAGCTGGAGCCAGTTGTACCAGCGTCTCCCCCTCTCCCGTGCACACTGTCTGTCTTCTCTTCCAAGGGCCCAATCCTCTTTTGCTCATGAGATGGTGAAAAATGGCACTGTGCTGGCCGGGAGCAATCCAGGGCCCTTTTTTTGCGCCGCGGGCTGTGGCCAGCAGCCCGGACACGCTGGGTCAGAGAAAGCAGGCGACACGCTAGAATTAGGCACGGACGCATAATGGTTGATTCAAGATTGTTTACTTATACCGTAGATGGTCACGGTGTAGGCTGGACAGTTTCCCAGGCAAAGCTCCGCTTAAATCCCCAGTTTGAGGACTCGGACAAAAACTCTCTCACTCCCACGGAGTTGTCGAAGCTCCATGGATCCTTTTTGCGCGCAGGGAAGAGGGATACGTCGAGGATTGCGCTCGGCGACGGGGAGAGGCTAGAGGCTGATCAGACCCCTGTTGCCTTCTTGATATTCACGCTGGGTCCAATAGGCTCCGCAGCGCTTAGAGAACTTCACAAGACGTGAAGTCTCCTCCTCCTGATGTTCGTGGAGTCCTCCAACTTGGGCGGAAACCACTCAACCCTCTTATACGGCTAGCCA
>NW_005842715.1:820515-821115 GCF_000455745.1 Alligator sinensis
CACACAAAACAAAAATCACACCCTTGGGTTGTGACATCCCCCCTTGCTGAAGGCACAGCTGAATTATGCTGCACGCTCATTATTCGAGTGATCAAGAGTTTTATCACGAGTCGCCAAACAAAACAAACAAACACAAAATTTATCAACATGAGAAGTTCGTCCTCCAGGGATCAAACCAAACAATAACCAACACAAATACACACACATTATCAGATTCATAACAAAAACTGCACGATCAGGGCTTCAGTCAGCGTTATGGCGAAGTCGTGCATCAGGTCCTCACTTCTCGGTGATGTTATCCTTCTTGGGGCTTCTCTTCACCACGCACTCTGAATTCTGGACCTATAAACAAAAAAATCTCAAAAAAAAAATATTTTAACGTATCTCAAAATATTTACATGGTTTCCATGGAACTATACTATCATTTTTAAAACATATAATACAGGTGTTTGCTACTTTAAACTACCCTCTCTTGCACACTTAACTAGATGAAATCGTCGAGGAGCCGTCGTCTAATTCTTCTAGGTAAAGGAAACCTAACTCATAGGCCAGTTGCCATTGGCCTGCGTCTCCTAAAATCCGAAGTTGCCGCTTATTGAG
>NW_005842715.1:823715-824717 GCF_000455745.1 Alligator sinensis
GCTTCCGGACCCGGCTGCCCTCCGCCCCGGCACTGACGCTTGCTCTGGCTCTTGTGTCCTTTCTTCCTGTCCCTGCTGGTTCTTCTCACGCCTTCCTTCCATCCGCCTCCTCCCCCAGCCCTGCCTTTCTCACTCTCTCACTCTCCCAGTGCGCACCCCCTGCCCTTTTCCCCCCTTCTGCCTCTTTATTCAGCTCTCAGGTCTTGTCTGTGCTGTGGGGGTGTTAGCCCGTGTCATACACCGTGGCGGCAAACCATCTCCATCGATGCCTGCTCCCAAGGTAGAAAGGTGCAGGGAGGGTGCTTCGTGCAAGCCTGCTTGGCTTGATTCCACTTTTTGTGTGACTCCTTCTGCCACTGCCCTCGAGCAGGAGGGAGCAGCCTCCCTCCACTCAGGGCCATGTGCTCTGGGCCCTCAGCCAGGGGCAAACAGCAGAACCCCTGGCAACCAAGCCAACATTCCCTGCGTCATACTAGACTTGCGTGACATCATGGCCACAACTCCTCTTGGGCATTGTGAGCTAAGGGCCCCGCTTGCCCTGCTCCCTTACCTGACCCTGATGTCATGTGGGGTCTTTGTGCCATCCCCTCTCTCACTTTTGTGGGCCTCGATTCCCGGATGGTCCTTGGGAAACAGCCGCAGTTGCGTGTCGAGTGGGGCACTGGGTGTTGACACCAACCCAGACACGCTTTGGGATGCCTAGTGCGAGAGGGAGATGAGATAAGCACCACAGAGAATGGGGTTTGAAATAAAACTTGATATTTACTTACAGAACTGTCGACACAACTGGAAGGGTGATATAACTTGGAGGCGATGAACTATATACAGCAACAAGGGACAGGTGGTGGGTGGCGCGTGGAGACTGCAGTATACGAGTACGATGTCTGGTTGGGACAAAGTACAGTGCGTTCCGGATTCGGCGATTCAGTAAACTATAATGCTCAGAGTAACCAGAGCAGCTTGTGCTATATACCTAGGGGTCTGGCCAGGCCCCAAGACGGG
>NW_005842716.1:0-17365 GCF_000455745.1 Alligator sinensis
TTATGCTTTTGTTGTGTAATGAACTGCATGTGTTTGTTCTATAAGAAATCTGCACAGGTAATAACCGAGGGTGAAATGAGAATGATGGTAGTGAAGGAACTGGAACGTGGAGAATGGGAGAAGAAGGAGATCGCGCAACTGAAGTCTATGGAAGTGTGATGGCAAACCCTGGTTGGGTTACCATCAAAGTGGGGACTGTGGAAGCAGGCCCTTGACGTAAGTAGCGGCAGGTCATAAGGGAAAACTGGGTGGTGGCTGGGTAAGCATAATTGAGTGGGAAAACGGTCTGCAACTGTCTTATCGCCATATATGGACGTGCTTGACTTACAGCCAAGCAGGGTGACTGCTGTATCTTGCCCAGCAATAAGTTTGCACATGACAAATGGGAGTTGTTTACTGCACTGTATAAAAGAGTCCATCTGGCGGCATCCAGGCAGAAATCCCCTTGCGATTTCTCCATAGCGCTATGTATTAAAGTCTGTTCATCAGGTCTCCGGCCTCCGTCTTGATAATCTCCATCACTAGCCTTCTCTTTCCCCACCTACACCCCCACCTCCTGCCTTCCCTCACCTTTCTGTGCATTTATGTTTTTAACATACTTAATGCTGATGTGAAGAGTGCATCTGGATCTGGTAGCAACCATTCTGACTAGGTAAACCAAAAAAGAGCTGCCTCTTTATAAAACATCTTGCTAAGTGAGACAAAGTTCTGTACTTCTAAGCTAGTACCTATGTAATCTTTGAAGGCAATCAGAATTGATCTATTTGAGGACCGGTGAGTTATTTCACTAATTGTGATAAGGTATTACAGGCACCAAAACTCTTCCTGAAGGAGGCTTGTTGAATGCCTCCTGAACTTCTTCTAAAGCAATTTCCTTAAATATTTTTAAAGATGCACTTTTTTTATTTAGACCACAGGATAATGAACATGCATTTTTACCCAGTCCGAAAGCACAGTAAAGATGAGGAATTTTAAATTTCCCATGAGATAAACTGAGCAAGATCAACTAAATAAAAGGCTGGGGAAGCAGTGCTGATATTGCCTAGCTAATTTGCTGCAAAAGCTACAGTGGCCTTGTCTGCAGTTAGGATTTTATAGTGAGAGTACTGTTGCACACATTAGGTGTGTCTACATGAGATGTTTACTATGCAATAAACTAATTAGCTGTGCAATAAAAGTCTCTATGTCTACACATGAGACCCTATTAGGCTGAAGTAAACTAATTTAAAACTGCAGCAACACACATGTAGATGCTGGATGGGGTGGCTGGGGCACGAGGGTGCTTCAGTACAGGAGCTGTCTGCCAGCTAGCCCCGTGCTGAAGCACCCTTGTGCTCCAGCCAGTCCCTCCACAGCCTGTTGAGCTTGGGGGAGCCAACCCGGGCTGGCAGACTGACCCCTGGGACTCCCTGGCAGCTGAGGCTGCTCCACCATGTGAAGATGCATGCCTGGCAGCAATAAGCTCTGGAGCTTACTGCTGCACATTAATAGGCAGGTGTAGACACACGCATTTCTGACCGTACTAAGTTGGGGGGGAAAGGGGGGAGAGGCAGATTTTGCACACTTTAGAACTAGTATGTCCTGTAAAAGATTTTAAAATTATAATTAAGATAATGTGCTTTTTAAAATTATTATCATATTAAGTCATCTCTTATTAAGTTTAATTCTCTGACACTATAACCTCTAACTCTGTCAATGGATACTTTAAAGCTCAATGGGTTACCTTCAATCAAGAAGATTATAGGGTGAAAAATGGATCATAGCATTATTTTTTCCAGGTGTATAGTCAATCAGTGCTACAAAAAATCACAAGTTTTACTGAAGAAGAAAATTATATCAATTGTATAGTAATGATATTTGGCCTCTGAAAAGAGCAAGTAGCATCTGATTCTAAAGTTACTGATTTATTTAAGCAACATGATGCTTGTATCTTACACTCAACTATCATTTAAATTGTATTCTATTTTCTAACTCACTTCCAATCCATTCTGCACCTTAGGGAATCAGGAGTAACTATTTCTAAAAGACTAAGGGCATTCTGCAGTCTTTACAGTAGGAATCTTCCTGATTGCTTGACAAAATAAAATAAATATGAAGCAGAAATGACCTAACAAAGCCTGGCATGTTTGACTGTCAGTGTATTGGAATTGCCAGATGTTTTCCTTATGACTGCTATAGCTTGGGTTTTGCTACAACAGAGAATCAAGTCATTTTCACAGATATTCACAATCTGTTTTGAAATAAAACTAAGTAAATATCTTCAACATAAGCCCACAGGATGGGTTTCAACACTGACAAGTGCAAGGTACTGCACCTGGGGAGGAAGAACCAGCAGCATACCTACAGGCCGGAGAACTCCCTTTTCGTCAGAGCGGAGGCAGAAAAGGATCTTGGAGTCATTATTGATGCCAAAATGAACATGGGCCGACAGTGTGGGAACGCGGTGAGGAAGGCCAACCACACCTTGTCATGCATCCACAGATGCATCTCAAGCAGTTCCAAGGAGGTGACTATGTGACATTGGTCAGGCTGCAGTTGAGTATTGTGTCCAGTTCTGGGTGCCACACTTCAGAAGGGATGTGGACAACATGGAGAGGGTCCAGAGGAGAGCCACTTGCATGATCAGGGGTCAGCAGGGCAGGCCCTATGAGAAGAGGCTGAGGGACCTGACCCTGTTCAGCCTCCACAAGAGAAGGCTGAGGGGGGATCTAGTGGCCGTTTACAAACTAGTCAGAGGGGACCAGCAGGCATTGGGACAGCCCGTGTTCCCCCAAGCACTACCAGGAGTAACAAGAAATAACGGTCACAAGCTGGCAGAGGATAGATTCAGGCTAGATATCAGGAGGCACGACTTCACTGTCAGGGCGGCTAGGATCTGGAACCAACTTCCAAGAGAAGTGGTGCTGGCTCCTACCCTGGGTGTCTTTAAAAGGAGGCTGGATGAACACCTTGCTGGGGTCGTTTGACCCAGTGCTCTTTCCTGCCATGGCAGGGGGTCGGACTTGAGGATCTGCTCAGGTCCCTTCCAACCCTACCAACTATAAAACTATGAAACTATGAAGAATGCTTACTCATAATTATATTAGTAGATGAATTAGTAATTGTAGGAGCCCATAGCTTACATTTATTTTTGACTATCACTATTCAATTATTTTTATTCTGTTCTACCAACATTTCTAGAAACAAGACTTGCTTGAATTTTCTTTCTCCTACATGTTGGCAAAACAAGTTAGCTAGGTATTAGGTATGTACTCTTTTTACTCGGGTTAAAGTTTGATTTAGTAACTTTACTAAAATGACTAAATAAAGTCATTTTAGTAAAGTCATTTTTAGTAAAGTCATTTTAGTAAAGTCATTTTAGTCAAACTAAAGTTTGATTTAGTAACTTTAGTAACTTTAGTATTTTCAGCTCCAAGCATTGGACCTATGATGTTAACAGAAGAACTAAAGTTATTTTAGAGCAGCAGGTCAAACAAATTTTGGCCATATAGAAGGAAAGAAAAGTAGGGCTGGAAGAGGCCTTATAAGGAACACAGAATTCATTTTGGCAGATTTAGAATCAAGTAAAAAAATTGTATATTCAACATATGTTCAAGAAAAAAAGAACAGCTCTCTTGAACTGTGAGTACTGCATGAGTCTTTTCAAGTGTCAGGCTGCTGTATTATCTTTTTTCTGTTTATAATTTTGAAAGCAGGAGAATATTCTGATATTTTGTCAACAGAAATATATGCGCGCGCACACACACACACATGTATACACATCTTTTAATAGTGTCTTGCATAAGTAAAATTTATAAATATATATAAAATTGCTAATCTGTTGATTAGACCCCTTTTTCTGTGAGGTGGGAGATCTGGGTAAAATATATATAAATGAGTAAAATATATATACATTTTACTTATGCAAGACACTTTTAAAAGATAAAGTATCATGTTAAGTTCACATTTTCAGACCAACCAGATGTAAAAAAATACACTTATGCTTCAGAAAAGCCAGGATAGCCCTAGTGTTCCAAACTGGTTGTTCACCATACAGGACTTTGGCTTCTAGGAAGTCAAGTGAACAAGAATCTGTCCTTTAGTGTAGACAGCAATCTGTCCTATACTGGTTTCACATTCCATTCCATATCTATAATATCAGGTTCTGATCATAAACTTAAAGTCCTCAGGGAACATGAATGGTTTTGCACACTGTTACCTAACTGTGAAGGCAACTGAAGTCTGTTGGCATTACAATTGTTCAGGTTCCTATGGAATGGTTTAACCCAGAAGTATCCTGGTCTTGTCAGTGTGAAACAGGTTGACATCTTGCTCACATGGATCCACGTGATTTACTTCCACTTTTGATGACTGAGTGCTTTGAGCATTCCTTCCAACTCAGGTGATAATATCCACTATACAGTAGCTCAGGGGTTAAATCATTTACCCAGGTTATGGGAGACCTGGGTTCAGTTTTCCCCTCAACCTGAGTAGCTTCAAACCCATATCGCCCACCTCACAGAAAAGGGGTCTAATCAACAGACTAGGAAATTCTGGTTTGGGGGACTCTGAGTCTCTCCTGTTGGGTCTGTTGTACTTTGCATTGAATGTTCATTAGGCAAGAGTCATGAAGAGAACATGGGGGAGAGAGTAACTCTTGAGCCTACTGGTTGGGGTGCTCAGCTGGAAAAAGAGTGTGCTAGGTTCTGGTTCCTACTCTAAAAACAGGTTCCATATATTGACATCACCTATAGCCTGGTGTTGAGAGGGAGGGAGGGATTAGGGGTTCAGTCTCCTTAGGCCAAGAAAGGAATTGAGTCTGGGTCACTACAACTTTGAGTGCTCTGATCATTGAACTATTGCACACAACAGCATTCACCTCCCCTTCCCCTCACCCCATCTGTGACTCTCTTTAATAAAGAAAGGGCTTAGATGCTTCATTTCATGAGCGACTTTTCGACAGTGAATCCTGAGTACAGTGAAGTGACTCTCTGAACTTCAGAGTATGATAAGCATTGGAGCCAGCCCATGGTTTCTGACTCTCCCCTGCCCTCAGCATTTCCCTCCTTATGTGGCTTCCACCTCTTCCCATGCATTGTATAGGTGCCTAGGCCTCCTATACAATGGCTACGAATTCCACTAGTGGGGGAAGGTATCTAAAAGAGCTGAAATACTCAGCTTTGCTGCATCTAAAGTTGTTCTTAGACATTAACTTTCCCATGTGTTAAATATTCTTAAAACAGGCATGTCTGCACATTAAGGCAGGAAAAGAAGAGTTATGTGTGCTCAAAGTGTGCCCCAAAGTTACACCTCTTCAGGGAAGCATTACCTCCAGCTGTTGTTAGGCAGCTCATGTTGCAGTAATACCAGTCCGCTCCATTGCTGGGCCAATACCAGCGATGTGAGGTCCTTCAGTGTCCCAGGATACACTGCTCCCACCCTCCACCCCCTCACTTGGAGGATCTATCAGCCAAACTTCTACTGTCCTGGACTGACAGAGATCTGGAGAAAGCTCGGCAGCCACAGGTGAGTGGGGAGCCATGAGGGAAGGGGAAAATGGAGAAGGGACGGGTGAGTGGAGAGCTGCTGGAGAGCTGGGCAGCCATGGGGAAGACTTGGCAGCTCCTAGCCATGTCCCTGCTTTCCAGCTCTCAAGCAGCAAGTCAGAGCTGGGCATGTTAGAGAAGATATTAACCCTTAATGTGTGACTGCTCATAGCACATGCAAACTTTAATACCGTCTAACATTCCTTAGTTAGCATGTGCCAATTGTAATATGCTACACCACCCTAACTCCTTTTGTAGTTTTAGTGCTAAATCCTAGGAATATCAGTAACTCCTTCTTCCTCATACTAAAAATACCTAAGGTTGACATGGCTTAGAGAGATAAGGCCTGGATAAGTATTGTCCCTTCAGATGGAAATCATACTTTTCATTAGATGAACAATACAGCTGGAAGGTGTCTGAATATTGGCAGAAACTGCAGCCCTTGCTGCATAAAACTCTTAGGGATTTCAAAGTTGAGGATGGCAGAATAAGTATCCCTGCTTATAATCTTTTCTCTCAGCATTTGCATCTTAAATTCAGTATAAGAGGGGATCTTCTCACCATGTGGGACTTGCAAAAGTCTCTGAAGCCTTTGGGAATTTTTGTTCAGTCAGTGCCTACTTGGTTGGCCAGTGTCTTTCTGAAAAATTCTATTGTACACTGGAGTTCAATTTACACTAGAGTGTAGGAAAGGAAAATTTTAAAGCGAAGACTGCAACGTTATTTGTACCTGCTGTTTCCTATTAAAAAAAGAAAAAAAGCATTTTGCCTCACGCTGTATTAGGAGAAGCAGTGTGTGCCCTTTTCCTCTATTGACTGTTAGCATATTTCATCTTTATCCAACCCTAACCCCACACTGGAAAAGTGAAATGCATTCTCTTTCCTCTACAGATAGTTATGACTTCTTCATTGTGCACTTCTTATTGTGCATACTGTTGTGTCTGATGCATTTGTTTTGGCTGTGGAACTTAAAGATGGTATGCTTCTTTATTCACCTTGTGGATTAGGATCTAATGAAACACCGAATATATGTGTGTGTATATATATATAAGAACCAAGGTCATAGGTGCCTATCACAAATATGTTTTTTGTTTGATTCTAAGAGCTGATCAACTACTTCAGCAATATTTTGGAAAAGCTTAATTCACAAGATCATCCTAGATTCCTGTATTTGATGCATTTGACTCCTGAATAATTGTGCTAAGGCCCAGTGTCTGCTTTGGATTCATATTGATTGATAAATAATTCCAGAGAATAAGTTTAGCTGAATGCAGGGTTTTGCTTTGAGCCGTTCTTTACTTGAGAGGAAACTGTTTATAAATCCTTTCCTTTCCTTTCTATAAAATCATGAATAGCATCACAAATTCCATCATATAAACCTCAATGACTTCCTGAACTTAAAATACTTACTCTAATTGCAGACAATATTTTCAGACATGGCTTGCAATGTATGTTCAGTGAGAAATTATTTCACTGCATGAATATTCAGTTCTCTCTGCCGAGCAAACAGGCACAGCTACCTTGTAAGCCTTCTCTTTCTGCTGGTGCGGAACTGCTCATTTCTGTTCTTTGCAGTCTTGAAAATGGATAGATGGGGATTTTATTTATTTTCTTCCAGACAAGATCAAGGAAAACAATCTGAGCTCCTTGTCTCAGAGATTGTCTTTGAGTTCCATTTCCACATATTTTAATGTTGAGAGTATGAATGTTGTTAGTCATGGCAGTGAATTTCAGCCAGACACAATGTGGCTCAGCAAATGGAATTCATACTTAGATTTTCTCTTCTCCCACAACAGAAAACACAACCCTTGTTTTTTAAGTGAAAAAAAGCATTGAGGGAGAAATATATGTATTCCTTACCTTCCAATCGCCTTGCCCCTTCCCTCTACATACACACTACTAAAAATATTATGAAAGTTTTGAAACAGTTGTGGTCTGTTGGAGTCTATAAAGAAGAGAAATATATAACAGTTGTAGCCTATAAGGAAGAAAAATATTTTTGTCCTCATTTTACAGTTGGGGAACTGGGCACAGGAGGCCAAATGGTGTTTGTGCCTAAAAGCTTGCAAAGAACAATATTTCCAACTATTTAGTTGGTCTAATAAAAGATAGCACATCTTGTAAACAGTGTGAGTCCTGGCCTAGTCATAATATTGATTATGCATGCATAGGATGGCTAGAGGTTGGAAGCCTCTGGAACATCTAAACTTCTGACCTTGATGACGCTATGACCTACTTAGGAAACTGAGGCAATTGAAACCTTGATATATAACAACAGAGCGGGAAAATTATGTTAATAAGTTTATGTGGTACTATTTAATGTGATTGGTCCAAGAAAGTGATGCTATTGTTTGGAATGAGTTGTGATTGGACCACTGACATGATTGACAGGTGGCGTGAGGTGGCCACCATAAAATGGGTCTTGACCGTTGTCTCAGTGCGTGCGTACGTGTGTAGTGTGGTGGGGAGTGCATGCGTTGAGAGGCGGTAGGAGCTACGTATATGCAGGTAGACGTTACTGGCTGTATGCTTGGGTGTCTGTCTTGTCGCAGAGCACCGGGGTGCCCTGCTCTTAGAGGGGCAGAAACTGCCAGAGGAAAAGCTCTGGCAGTGCATAGGGACCCCTAGCAGGCACCTGTGGGTTGCCAGGGCAACTGGAGGGAGCAAATGACCCACACCTGCCAGCGGTCAGCTGCCTGTAGGAGGCAGAGCCTGGCTCTTATAAAGCCCAGGGCTGAGGCCAGGCTGGCAGTTCCCTGCCAGCAGCCAGAGAGGCAGGAGCTCTCTCAGCCGTGACATAAGAAGCAGCGAGAACTGCAAGTACTGCTTGAGCAGAGTTACAGAAGGCAGCTCGGGAGGCTTGAGCCGTGGTGTTAAGTTATGGCCAGGCGGCTTCAATTTGTGTTACAGCCTAGGGGCTTGTGGTTTTGCTTTGTCCTTGTTATTTATTAGACCGGTGGTTTGGGTGAGGCTATAGGGGTTGGAGGAGGCCTCATTGGGGACTCACAACAGAGGGTGAGGACCCCAGCGCCCGAGTGGGCGCAGCATACTCATAGGGACCCACAGTGGTGTGGGGGCCCTAGCGCCAGTGAGGGCGCAGCTTACGGGGTGATTAGACCCTAGCCCCAGGAGGGGGCTTTCGAGAAGCCCCAGTGCAGGCATAGCAAGCCCTAGAGAGGGGCAACTTTGAGAAGCCCAAGTTGGGCACAACGAGCCCCAAGAAGGGGCAGCCTTTTTAAGAAACCCAGTACTGGCATAGCAAGCCCCAGAGCGGGGCAACCATTGAGAAGCCCAGTGCGGGCGTGACAGCCCCAGGAAGGGGGCAATATTTTAGAAGCCCAAGGGGGAGTACGATGAGCCCCAGGGAGGGGGCACTATTGAGAAGGCCCCGAGAGAGGGCGACAGCATTGAGAAGTCAGTGCGGGCGTGACGGGCCCCAGGAAGGGGGCAATACTTTAGAAGCCCAGGTGTGGGTGCGGAAAGCCACAAGGAAGCGGGGGGCATTTTAGAAGCCTGAGCGTGGGCGCAGAGAGAGCCCCAGAAAGGGGGGCATTATTGGGAAGCCCCAGTAAGGGCATAGCAGGCCCCAGGAGGGGGCACTATTGAAAAGGCCCAGACAGGGGGCAACAGCGCAGAGAAGGCCCCGAGAGAGGGTGGCGGTGCACTGAAGGCCCGGAGTGGGCAAGGAGAGCCCCAGGAGGGGGCATCAGTATACAGAGAGAGACAAACCAACGTCTATCCCATCTGCGAGGCTTGGGGTGTGGTATCAGGGGTGGTTGGAGCCACGCATAGCCCATAAGGCTAGGGTGCCCCGAAGCACCCATTTGTGCTGGACAAGACCCACGAGGGGTCCAGGAGTCTACGTGTCCAAGAGGGCATAAGGCAGCCTCCCAACTTAACTTAAGATCAAAGACGTGGCGGGCGAGAATAGAGGGTGCCCTTGGGCCAACTTGACATGGAGAGGGGGCCTCAAGGAGATCACGGCCCTCCTGCAGGACCCCGCCGTGACAGTATGCATTGGACATCGTGGCTGAGATCCTGAGAGATTTGTATGGTGTTGAATCTGCTGGAATGTGGTAGAAGTGAGTGGTGCCCATGTGTGAGAGGCTGGGGAAGATTGGGAGTGCGGGTGCTGAGTGGCGTGTGCGGGGACAAGGACAAGTCCACCAAGATGCACCTGAATTCCAACGGAGATACTGACCTTCATTTCCCACCCCCCATAGGATAGGTACAATATCACCCTTCCCTTCAGAGGTCTCCAAGTACTTCACTTGTGGAGAAAAGGATAGAAATCCTCTGTCCGACAGGGACATGACAGTAGACCCTGTAGCCTGTGTCAGTGCTCTTGGCTGCCACCGCTGGTGATGGGCCAGTATTGCTCTCTGTACATATTGGTATATAGTGTTGTGTTCAATGGTTGTTGATTAGTTCATGTTGTTATGATTGTTGATACCTTTGCTTATAATACAGATGTGCTTATTAACCCTTACTTTGGTGTTTGTCTTAATTAACAGTAGTAGGCCTCAGAGTGGGGCTAGGTCATCAGGCAATATGCTGAGTGATTCACCCTTTCAGATGCAATCGAATCATAGACCCCTGGCACTATAGAGGCCTAACAAACCTCTGTCCATGTAATTACCATAGCCCTTGTGCCAGGCCAGTCCTCAATCTACCCAAAGAACCTTGTCTGCCTCTGTCCTTCGACCAACATGGCTACAACCAACATCCCTAAAACAAAAGGTTAATATTTAAATTTTATAAAGCTGTTTGCTTTCCCTTCTAACTTCAAAACTACAATAAAAATGTTCAAAATTATCTGACAGTTTTCATGATTTGTCATTGATATAAATTACTTTTCCACATCCCTCAAAGTTTCTCCAGGTTGTACCTACAGTAAAGTTCCATGACAGAGAGCTGACCAAGGAAAGGCTGGGGTGGTGCGGGTGCTAAGGTGCACAGCCCTAAAATCACAAGTTTGAGGCCATAGCTGAAGCGTTCACAGCACAACCTGTCAGATCAATGAACCTGCAGATTGTGATAAATACCTTTGAGAAAGGGAGCAGACCAAGGAAAGTTCAGACATGCTTTTTATGAAAGAAATCTTGGAGAAGGAATTTTCCAATCATTAGGGACCTGCCTGGGATCCTTGGGCCAGTTCCTCACCCTCTCTGCAACATTCTGGATGGCAATGGGAAAACTGAGTTAATCTTTGTGGCTGAGATCTACGAAGTTACTCAGATGCCAACTGCTATTTAGGAATGTTGAAATCAATGGGGAAGATGTGCCTAAATACCACTGTGGATATGGCCTCCTATGCCCAGTTCCTCAACTGTAGAATGAGGACAAAAGTATTGTCCTTCCTTATAGGGGTCTTTTGTGGATTGAAGGTCCTTAGGAAAACTGTGAGATGCTTACATATTACAGGAAGAAGACAGATCAATGTAGGCATCATACAAGACAGCTATCAATTACTTTGGATTTTATTCAGAGCCCATTGGATGTCAATGGGCATCTGTTCAGTTACTGCAGCTGGCTTTGGATCAAGCCCTTGTAAAAATGTGTAGGCCATACTGGAACATTGGCAGTACAAGCATTGATTAGAACATATAGGGTGCCTGTACACATACTGTGTAGCTGTTCTGACATGCAGTCATTACAGCACGTTGGAGCAGACTCAGTTAATCAAGTTTGCAGGAGCATGGTAATTACTGCACTCCAGCCAGCCTCCACGTTTTGTGTATTAGCATCCCCGCACTTTTTGGTTTGACATTTTGCTTGGGATAATATATCCAACTGGTAAAAGAAGGAACTACAGCTCCAGATGAAAATTCTCCAACAGCTGTGCAACTGAGAATTTGCAGATAATCTCCATAGGAAAGTAATATTTTAATTCATTCTGTATAGTGCTTGTCAAAATTCTAGTAAAACTGGCCTTTTTTCAGACACTTTAATGATCTGTGCAAGTTTTGCTTCTAAAAAATTATCAGGTACACATAATTTGAGGGTAATTATAGGTAGCAGGCTTTAAAATACCCTTATGTTCATCAGCAGACTTATTTCTGCAAAACTAGAGCAGCAGGTTTTCTCCAGTAACCTTTTCTTTCCGTATGAATGTTTTCCATTTATCCTCTGGAATTCTACTGATCTAGTCTACTTTTTTTCTCCTGCTCCTAGTAATTGAGATATTGGGTGTGAAAAACATGACAAAAGACTCAAAAGAAATCACCCAGTTAAACCTCTAGGTGGCCATCAAAAATCTTGTTTCAAATGACTTCCCACTGAGCAAAAATGAACAGATCTTCATTGTGACATTCAGCTCTGATCACATTGCATCCCTGGGATTCCTCGAGCACAGCAGTATTTTCATAATAAAAGCTACTATAATGCTATAGCTAATGATTTAAAGTTGGAGTCTGTAGAAAAGATATATTGCACAATGGATGGTATTTCTTGACTTTCTGTAGAAAGTGAAAGTTTAAAGCTAACTGCAGTCTACTGAACAGCATGTTGCCAGTACCATATAGATGTTTATCATATTTCTGACACTGACTTTCTCAGTGGCTTTGTATGAATAACATGAATTCCTCTGACTCATTTTCTTAATCATGAAGATAGGAATAATAGCATTTGCCTGTTGTTAAGAATAGAACTGAAAGTGGGATGAACCAGGGTTATTTTGATTTAACACTGGCAAAACTTCCACCTCTGTGCTTTGAGTTTTGCAAATATAGGCCAGAGTCACTCCAGATTTTGTGTTCTTGGCTACTAAGGATATGGTATATTTTACAATATGCATGGCAGGAGATGCAATTGTGGGATTGTGCATTAGATCCTATCATGCTTTATTGACGCTACAGGGGGAGCCTGATCCTGGGCTCCCCCTGCATTGGCAAGAAGCAAGATCCTGTGGCTGGGAGCCCTACCTTTGCCAGTTGAGGAGCTCCCAGCTGCAGGGATGCACTATGCACCCCAGGGCTGGAGGATTGCTGCTGCAGCTATCTCCCTGCCCTGGGGGTGTCTGGAAACCCCTAGAACTGAAGGATTACCAGAGGGCAATATTTTTCCCACCCCAGGGGTGTGGGAAACCCTTGGAGCCAGAAGATCACTGCAGTCCTCTGGCCCCAGGGGTTTTCCTGCACCTTTGAGCCCTAGGGATCATGGCAACTACCATCCCAAGGGTCCAGGGGTTTCCCACACACCCAAGCACTGGGGATCGTAACTACCCTGATTCCTAGGGCTCAGCGGTTTTACACTGGGCATGGTGCAACTCTGTGGCTGGGAGCCTGGTCAGGTTATGGGGCTCCCAGCTGCAGGGAAGACCCTGCTACACATGCAAATTAAAGCTGGATAGCAACCAGTATTATTAGGCTACTGTGCAGCAGTGGCAATGCATAGGAGGTGCATGGGGGTGCACGTGCACCCCATGAGAGCGCCAGTGCGCCCCTCTGACCGGCCACACTTGCCGCCTAGCCGTGACCCTGCTTTCCAGCTCTCTAGCAACAAGTCAGAGCTGGGCATGTTAAAGAGGGTATTAACCCTTAATGTGTGATTGCTCACAGCACATGCGAACTTTAATACCACCTAACATTCCTTAGTTAGCATGGGCTAATTGTAATATGTTACAACACCCTAACGGTGAGGGAGGGAGCGGGGCAGGAGCAGAGCCTGGTGTGACTGGGGCCCTGGCCGGGCCAGGTAGTGGGACTGGGCCAGGTGCTGGTGCCCCCGGGGCCTCCACTGTTCCCACCACCTGGCCGAGCCAGGGCCCCAGTCACCCCAGTCCCTACTCCTGCCTGTGCCCCACTCCCTTTCTTACTGTGGGGGCTTTCATTTGCGCCCCCGCCCAACGGCCCTTTCCCTTCTCCCTGCCCCTTCCCCCACAGACTTTCCTGCTGGGTGGATGCACGTGCAGGCGTGTGCTCAGCCCCACCAAGTAATTTTTTCTCCCTCTGCTTATACAGTGCCTGCCCCAGCCCCAGCCCCACTCCCTCCCTCACCATGGACCCTTGATCTTCCCCCTGCAAATACAAGAAAAGGTATAAAGGGGTACATGAGCTGAAACTCTGAGACTGAAGGGGTAAACTTGCTAAAAAAAAAAAAGGTTGCAAGCACCTGCTATAGAAGGGTTTGAAGGTTTGGGGGGTGGGGAGGAAGGGGAGAAAAATTAAGGGGATATGTCTATTTTATGTACTTGTGTAGCCCAGGGACTGCTATTCTATTCCTAATGTTTCTTCTATCATTTTTTACTTATTACTAGCTCACCTAATTATTTGATTCCTTTCTCCCCCCTGTTAAATCATCCAGTTATTATGAATCTTCATGAAAGCCAATGAAATGCCATTATGTTCACATGTAACTTATATTTCAAAAAATAGACTTGCCCTCTCTCCTGTGCTATCTCATCTATATAAACTGACTATTTTAATCAATGTAAGTTTTTGTGGTTTCAGCAAATCAGACCAAAGAAGAATGCTACAGATTAGTAAAGCGAGCTGTGAAACCTGATGAGACACTTCCCTAAGGCTCCTAAATGTGAAGGAGACCTGCAGAGCTATCCTATTTGATTGATATAGTGATATTTGAAATGAAATGCTAAGATGAGCAAAACTAATGGGCATCAGATTAAAGGCCCTTGTTATGTAATGCTGAACATGATGTATGTCAACAAATTCAATTTGCCTTATGCCAGCAGGCTGTAAAAGCCTTGTCCAGCAGAGTTGATTTCAAAATTAATAAATATCATCCAGGTGCAAATGTACCACTTTCTATAAATAGCAGTGATTCCAGTGACATTTTTGAAAGTCATGTTTTATGTTTTTCACTAACATAAGTCACTAGAAAGGTTTATTTTATCTTTTGTGCGCTCACAGCTTTGCAGGATGAAACTTTTAGAGTGTGAGAGCCTGGATAGCTTCTTACAGCATTTTTAACCAATCGAATTGTGGTATGTAAATTACCTAAAAGATCTGCATGATAATCCTTAATCTCTTGTAATATCATAAACTCAGCCTCCTTTCCCTTATCCCAAGAATATGCTGTAAATATATTGTCAGAGCACATTTACCAATATCTTTACTGTGTGAGATCAAAACAGGGCACCATTTTAATAGTTCACACAAAATGGCACAAATTCACAAGCTATGGCAAAATCTATGGCTTTCTACAGATATTTTTTAGTTAATTAGTTGATACAGTGTACGTGCATGGCTCTATCCTTAAGATCCACTTGTTTTCTTCCTCTTCCCCAAGATTCTAGGAGATTTCCTGCCTTCAGGGATGTCAGGAAAAGCAGCAATGAACTATTCAGTCCAGTAATCAGTACTCTATTCCATTGCTCAGCCAACTAAAGCTGGGGTATCTGAGTAGGACAGTGTTGATTCAAAAAATGAGGAGTCACCAGAGAAATGAGTTACGAGTACAGCACAAGAAGTATAAGACAGAAGAACAATTGCATGAGTAATAGGTTAAAACATTTTTTAAAAATACGTATAAAAAGACCCACTTTTTGATCAACTCTGCCTAGCAACAATTGACTCTCCTACATAGGAATTGTACATTCCTATGAAAGCCATCAAAAGCACAAAAAATAAAAGTGACCTTGAGAACTGCGGTCCAGTCCATCATAGTAAAGGTTATGTTACAGTTCAGTTTTAACAGCAGATAACTGAACTCTGCAATGTTAACCTCAACCTGGAATAATTTCTCAAATGAATTATAACAGGCAGATACGCTGATCCGTTGATTGAAAAAAAACCCAAATCTTGAGAGTCACATGAGGGTTTTGTGTTACAGTGCGAACCTGAGGTGAGGTTGAGAGAGGGATTGCTTTTATGGTGTTGAAATAGATGTGAAAGCCTAGTAGAACACTGGAATAAGATATCAACAGGCTGAGCAATGTGAAGGTGGACAGGGATATAGAGAATCTTGTTCCCCTTGCCCCCTATTTTTTATTTCCATTTATTTGTGAATAGGGTGTGTCCAACTGAAACCTTGACTGCCACTAGTATAGGATTTTTATTATTTATTTCAGGGTTTTATTGGCATCTTAAGTGCAACAATGTTGTCCTTATGAAGTTAGACCAAGGCACTGACTGCTTAACTTTCAGCCAATGAGTAGGTCTGAGATCAATGAGGCTACTCTTATGATTGTGGTTTAAAATGTGCATAAGTGTTTGCAGGATCAAGGCAATAGTGCTGGAAAAATACCTAAATGTTGTAAAATGAGCAACCATCTTAAGCAGCAATTAATTTTGAGGGGAACTGCAAAAATTAGTGACATTGTTGTAGACTTGCTATTTATCAAGTGAATTTTGAAGCTGGATTTATCACTGACCTTTGTACAGGGCTTTCAGTTCAGCAAAGCGCTTAAGCACATGCTTAATTTCAAAGCAGTTTGCTTAATGTCTGATACCCAGCCTGCCTATATTTTATTCTGAGTTGCATATTTTAATTTTCTTAAATAGTAAGGATGATTATTTAGACACTACCAAATTCTCCCCAGTTATGATTTAAGAAAATGTGCTTTTATTTATTTATTTTTCAGTAAAAAGGACAGTCCTCAATACACATTCTGTTCTCTAAATAAGCACACAATTATTAAACAAATGCGCATTGTTTACCGCTTCTGTTGATCACAGGATTAATAATGCCTTTGGAACACAAGAACTAATTTAAACAATTCACTGAATTGTATTTAACCATGCTGTATCACTTCAGTAAAAGTTACTGCATTCCCGGATATTAATAAACCAAAGAGAAGCTGGTTTTTGAAATAACAAGATATCTTCATGTCCATTAAACTTTAATCTGGTGTCCTTCCAAAATATTCTACACTGAATTAACAGTGGTTTATGGCAGTCTGAAAACGTAATATTACGCTGGATTCTGTTGTGCTTTACCATCAGTTTTCCCTTTGCTCACCTGAGCATTTTGCACCTAAATGAAATGAGATGAGCAGTTCTATCTCTCTTATAAACTACAGGTCCTGGAAACAATAACATAATTGTGGTCAAGTGGGGCACCAGTCCCAGGCACTGACTTAAAGGGAGCACAAGATTGGAAGCCAACACTGCTGCAGGCCAAGTTTCTGCTGCTGCACGTTGTGCAAAATCTTCTTGTTAGGCCTCATCCTGGAAGCACGGGGGCCCTCAACTTCAAGGCAGTCAGGTAGGTGGAGCTGCAGTGGAGGCATGGACCCTGGAAAGACTTTCAGTTTCTGACTAAAAAAGATATAATTTTGTCCAGGTTCACCATGGCACACAACAGGAGAGCAGGAATGAAACTAATCAGTTATTCTTCAGTTCGGTTTTTGCTGTTCAGTGGCCAACAGTGAAACTAAAAAGAAATTGTGTTGTGTAATCCACACTTGATTATGATCCTGGAGAACCTATTTGTTTCAGATAGATTATATTTCTATTCTTTTAAAAACAATATATTGTGGTATTTCAGTTCCATGAATAGTTTCAAGTTTTGGGCTTTCATCCCATCTTAGTACAAAAAATTCTGAAAACTCAAACTATGGACTCTGTTTTCTAGCAATATGTGATTAATACTGGTGTTAGACATGGATTCCTGACCTGAACACCCTTGGGAGCATGCGCGCTCTGACTAGAGTTGTGAAGGTTTCTGAACAGCTGAACTTTCCACCTTAATGTCAGTGACCCGCTTATGGTGACAGGACATATGCATTATATCTTATGGACACGTGGAGTGACGTGCGCACTGCACAGATGTGGAGTGCAAAAGTAATTGGGAAGGTGTGCATAACATTATGATTGGAGAATGGTAATGACTGGCAGGGGGGGGGGTTAAAGGGGTTTAAAAAGAGCTCGCACCAAAGG
>NW_005842716.1:17384-35280 GCF_000455745.1 Alligator sinensis
GGAAAGAGACGGCATGAGATGTGTGTCAGCGTAAGCATGAGGTAAGAGCGTATGGAATAGGTGTGTGTGAGGCCTCGTAGCACTGGTGTTCGTGATAGTGATTTGTGTTGAAAAGAGAGCATGTGCCCTCCAAGATTGGCCGCCTCCGACGTTGCCACCGGTTTCTGCGGGCGGTCGCTGCTCGCCAACCTCCCTGCCCACTGCTGCCAAGACCGCCACCAGCTTCTGCAGGCGGTCGCTGCTCGCCACCCCATCGACGCTGCCACTGGCTTCCATGGGTGGTCACTGCTCGCCACTTTGCCGCCGACACTGCTGAGTACAAACTGTGTCCCTACAGTCTCAGGAGGCACCAGTCATCCATGAAAGAGTCCATATCAAAGAAAACCTTGGACGTAAGGATACTTATTGGGATACTTGCCCAGAGAAAGAGTCTTTGAAACTCAACGTTCATTTGGTAACATATCACACTGTTCCCTCTACTTTCAGATCTGAGTATCCTTAAGGGAGAAAGATCTGAAAGCTGTCAGGAGTCACTGTCACCCCAGTGTCAGTGAGCCACAGGGTAGACCCTGATGCTGCACCATACTAACATCTAGCAGGTTCCCTAAAAGCATTGTTTTCTTATTATAGTTGAGATTCAGTGTTTGTGTGTACAGTTGATCGGAGTTCTGCTGTTGTGATTATATCTTTGTTGTTATGGTTATGGTTTCCAGTACGTATTTCTGTTGAACTTGATTGCTCCCCACTTGGTTTGTAAAGGTTGAATGGGGATGGGTTGTATTTCAGTGTTCAACCTGTAACCCTAAAATCCACCAACTACAGATACATTAATGAAAAGTCCCAGATTCTGTGGGAGAAGTAATGATCCTCCAGCCCTTTGCTGTTGTCATATAGAGTCCTTGTGTCACGGGCACTCGGCCCGTCTTTCACTGATCTTTACAATTTAGTTAAATATAAATTCGGTCCCTGGTGATTTCAGTGACTTATTTCAATGTTTACATGCCATCAATGTATTTTTTGCAAATGATCCAGAAATTTGCTAAATGTCACCAGTAAGCTAAGGTTTCACAGGCTCAAAAAGAAACCAACTTAGCAAATTATCAATTCAGTGAATATTTTTTTCATATAGATCAATACATTGGCTTTGTATTTTTGCTTAGTATCTGCATGCTTCTTCTTTTACCACTGGAAAGTTTTATTTTTCCAGTTTCTGGATCTACTGTACACCCATTTTTTTTTCTGGTTTTACCATATATGGTTGGATTGTCATAACAGTCTGTTAAATGTCTAAGAGAAAACACGAGCTAACTTCCTTGTAGAAAGATTCTAGAAGGAAGATGTTAGTGAACTATCAAGATTCCATTTTACAACACTAAGTAGGGAATTAGGCACACCATACAAATAGTCTTCAAATTGCAGTGAGACATGATTAAATACCCAAGTGATAGGGAGATCTGGACTTCAGTATTAAAGTAAAGTATTAAAAAAAATACTTATTTGGGATGGATTGTCTTATTTTATTCATCTTGAACGCTACTTTATTCTACAGTTTTATCAATGTCATGAAATATACAGGGAACGAGATGTGATTCAGCCCATGTAAGATTAGAAGGATTTGGCCCTCAAACTTATTGCTCACCTCAGTATCTAGGTACTCAATTTAAAGCCACACATTAAATCATATAGCTAAAATATGGTAAACATGTTTTTGTTTGTTTGTTTGTTTGTTTGTTTATGTTTTAAGATGGGGAAGTTTATTTAAGAAATATGTTCCAGCGGCTGTCACCAATAGGGTATAAATATACTTTCAAGCTGTACAGTATATATCTCTTTGGAAATATTTCCTCATCCATAAAACAAAATAAGTTGTTCTTCTCCCCCAGTCCACAGTATCTATTCCAGAAGTCCCCCTGGATGAACAGGTGGATCTTATAGTATGCGCGGAAGGCCCTGATATCATCTGCCTTTGGTGAACAAGAGTTGAACTATCAATCAGTGTCCAAAGTTACTGGATTTCAGATGAGTTATAGTTTTTGTTTATTTATTTATTCATTGCACAAAGGTACTTCAAACTCTAAAGCAGTTAATCAAGCCTATTTCAAATAATGAAATTAATAGAAATGTAAACTAGTGAACTTTGAGGCATACATTACTACCTTTTGTTTGGGGAATTTAATAATGCTAGCATATCACAGTAGCTATTGCCAATACTGCAAAACACTTTATATCTTTTTCTATAAATTAATGTTTTGGGTTTTTTTAATTTTTCATCCCATTACTGGCAATTACTTTGTAAAAAAAATGCAGGGCTCTAGTTAGCACTCCTAACTGAAAAAACATGCTCCACCACATCCATCATATGTGATCAATCCAGATGGATAGAGCATATGGCAACAGTGAAGTTGTCACTGCAGGGCTTTTGAGTACTCAACTCACATGACTGAACTAAGATACTGAAGATTTTACAGAACTGACCTTGGTGGAAACGAGCAGAATTTACCTTGGGGTATCATCTGCTAATTTGGCTCCATGTACCCCACAAATAACTGGCTTCAAAGCCAAAAATACACCAGTAAAGGTCTTCCCTAAGAGAATTTATTAGATGAATTATTTTAAACTTATAAGGCCAAGTCTAATGAAGACAGATGGCAAAATGGAGAACTCTTTTTCAGAAGGACTGGGGGGAGGGTTCCCTGCAGCTGAAATGCAGCTTTATTTCTGGAAAAGAATTAAAGGGTTGGAAAACCAGTTTGATAAAAGTTGGGAAAACTTAAAATTTTTACATTTACAGTCATTTTTGAGTCACTTTTATCGGTAATCTTTTCTGGCATCAGACCCAATTTTGATTTGCGTGACCTTTCTACAGGACTTGTTACTTGTGCTTGGCTATACTAAAATGAAAGAAAGGAAGCATTGCCTCCTTTTATAGATGGGAGAGGAGGCACAGATGAACTTGGCATAGTATATGTCTAATTGTTTTATGGGATCTTGAGTAAAGAATGCTTCAAAGTGTTGGATGTCAAGTAATTTATCTAAAAAATTACTAAAACAGAGTAATCTTAAGAAAGACAAAAAGGTAGGCCATGTTTTAATAATTGTCTCTCTGAGAGCCAGTTCAGAGAGAGACTATTCAGGAACATAATAATTAAACCCAGGAAAAATAATCATAATGATTAACTTGATTTATTTATAATTTAAGGAAAGAAAAAATAGTACCAAACATAGTAAAAAATGGTTACGTCAGTTGCAATTCTGTCTTTTTCTCTTTGGAGAGCTTTCAATACAGATTATACTTCTGAGGGTAGGTTAATACTTGTAGAGGACGCACGTATCTTATTCACTAAATTAGCACCAAGTACTGTCACAGTGTAACATAGATAATTAAAACAGTTTACCGGTGCATAAATAATTTCATCTAAAAGCTCATGAATCCAGTTTCACATATTGGATAATCTAAACAGTTTTAAAAACAGGGGTGTGAATGTAATCATAGCTAAGTCCTATTTAAACCAACTGCATTTAGGAGTTGTCTCAAGGCAAGCAAATCATGAGTATAAAGCAACTTAAATCCAAATGAAATATCACTATTTCTCTCTACTTGCAACAAATATGTAACCTTATGCCTCCTCTCCAAGAATACATGATCTAATCACCTCAGTGTTTAATTATTAGAATTTTACTTTACAATAACATTTGAATATCTTATTAAAATCACAGAAAAAATAACTGAAGTCATTGGCAGTGCATTGCAACTATCTCTTGTGTGGGATATTGTCTGCGGGGTGTCACATATTGCAGCCTTGACCTGAATAGCTGCTGTGTCCATGCTATGTTGCAGCTTCTTTTGCACTTCTTACCAGCTTTGTGGTGGCTGTTAGCTTGAAAGGTGAACAGGATGAACTGTGCTGTGAAGTTAAGGATGGAAGGAAGAAAGAGAGAAAAAGAGTTGTTTGTTTACATAAGAGGGATTTGTTTAAGTAGGTTTTTTTTTTCTTTAATATCTCTTTTTCCATGAATTCAAGGAAAGAAAAAAATGCACTTCCATCAAACCGAGCTGTTGTAGCGTGAATGTAATGTGAATAATAGTGGGTAAATCCAGGCAGCAATCTGCAGAGCGTGATGTCTGTTAATATGGACTGCAACTCCCAGAAAGCCCCAGGGGCAGGTTGGGGCAAGGGTGAAAAGGAAGAGGAAGCTTAAGGGCTGGAGTAAGAGGAAGAGAAAGTAGCTTGCACATAGAGCCTGGTCAGCCTTACAGAGCAGTGTAGTGCACAGTGGAGCTGGAGATTTCACTGGCTCGGGCAGCCAGGACTGTGGACAGAAGGAGCTTGACTCAGACTTGGGGGCAGCTGCAGGATGCTGCTTGATCACTCTAGGGACCACATGCTTGTTTGGGGACACCTCCAGAGGTGGGGGGGAGGGGGATATTAAGGTGCTGAATGTGTTTCTCCAGTGCTGATGTTTCTTTACCGTTTACCTGTTCCCTCCCTGTGGCCCCTTGGCTTGTGACCTAGCCCTTATGGTTTTCTTTATAGATGTGGGAACTCCCCCTTGCTGCTTATGCCAGTTTCTGGACCTGCAGGGTTGGCACACTTTGTTGAAAATTAGCTGTTGTCATTTTTAATTGGCTTAGCATTTCTGGGTGTTGGTCTTAGTAATTTTCTTTGGTTCATCAATATGTGATCTGTTTAATGCTTGTGCAGAATACTTTTATTTGCCCGGTTTTCTGTAGTGGGAAATTCTTATAACATTTGCAGAGGCTGAATTTTAATTTTTTCTCTTATTCAATTTTATTTTTATAAAAAAACCCCAACAGGCTAGTCCCACATTTCCGTGGTAATGAATGATCGTACAATTCCTCAGCACCTAACCAACTAGCAGCCTGCCCAGGAAGGACCAGGGTCCCCCACAGCTTAGGGGCCACCAGCAACTCACCCCCTGGGAAAAAAAAAAAAAAAAAGGATCTGGCCCCTCACCGTATCTTCCTTCAGTAGGCTCCTGATGCAAAGTCAGTTAAAACCCCCAAAATCTTGTACGTGTACACTGTGACACCATTATGCCACACAAAGTAACATTTTTGTCACATGTGCATGTTAATGGCATCATGTGTACAAGCACCTAATAATATAAACAGAGCTGGACCCAGGCTAGCCTGAACAACATTTCCCCTTAATACAAGTTTTAAACTGATTCCATCTTTAAAAGTCTATTTTTATAGTGAAACTAAAAATATGGGAAAAGCCTCAATAGCTCTGAGCTGATGAGGTTTTTTTCAATCCAAAAGGCATTTTCATCAAGACCTATGGGCTTTTTTCACCTAAGCATTAGTGCACACTAGACAACACTTTCCACATCCCTGCTTGCAATAAACACACAAATTCGTTAGTCTCAATTTATACCATTTTCCTATTGTATGAAAATCATTAGCTTTCCTGTCTTATTTCTCACCTGAGTATTTCATGGGAAGTAATATAAACACACATGTTTGTGTTATGACTCTGAGGGCTTTGCAGCTGTCTGGGAGACAAATCTAAATTAAAATAACTAGATGCTTCTAAACTAATGTTTGCCTATTACTGAGAAATATTCCATTAAATCTCTCTAAGCAGGGCTTTTTTTCTTTTTTTTTTTACCTAAGCTATAATACAGTTTTAGTCTCTGTTTAAATGTATTACATTTTAATCAACTTGGTCAAGTGCAGAGATAGCAATGAACCATAGAGATTATTTCAGTGTCCTTTTTACAGTGTCCTAATCTTGTGATTACATCAGAATTAAGGTTTAGCATCATAAAATATGATTGGGGTATCATTTATGACAGGATGTGAAGATGTGGCTTTGTGTAACCATCTGGATGTTGGGGTGGTAAAGCCAACTCACCTGGCAACCATGTTGTCCCCATGGCGTTGCCCCTTTTGTCCTCTCAGGGTCTCACTCTGTTCTTGTCTGCCACACCTTGATGTTATAAATTGACAGGCTGCCCTAGACGCAAAGAGGGTTTTGGATGGTAGGCCCTTGTCTGGGTTGAGGCCCCCTGGCTTTGTCCGACTTTATTCTGGCTGAGTCACTTGACCTGGGTCCACTTCCCCAGGACCACCAGCTCCCAGGCCTCAGCTTCACCTTCATGGCTCTGGGCACCCTGGCCCCTCCTTAGGCACTGGGGCAGTGCAGGGGGGCAGCCTCATGGCCCCTTTGTGAGCTCTGGGCTGGCACCCCAGTCTTCTCTGCTCTTTGACACCAGAGTCCTTCTAGTGCCAAGGATCTGGGGCGTCCCTGGGCAGCCCTCTCAGTGGCCTACTCCAACCCTACATCCAGGATCTAGTCCTCTGGTCTGGTGTTGAAAAGATGCTGAAAACCATCATGAGCATCCACTCCAAAGCTAAGGGTAAGCATAAGTCTGTGGGGGCAGGGGGCATAGGCCATGTGTTGCGGGGAGGGGAGGCATGTGCCCCCCAAGATTTCTGTACCTACAGTGGCAGCTAGGACAGACACAGTGCCTCTCTCAGTGAGTAAAGGTGCCTGGACAAATGTCATAACATGAAGACTCTGGTCATGTGTAGATGAAATGAGGGGCGTTTGTGAATGACACTCTAAAGTGGGCTAAATGCTTTTGCACTGCTTTAGTGGTGTCAGTGTTTGCATGCCTCGGTGGCATATTGCACTTTAATTCCAGCCACTGTAGGAAATTCGAAAGCATAATGTGCCTTAAATGACTTGGGGCACAGCAAACTAAAACTCCTCTGAGGAGCACCGGGCTCCGTGCAGCTCTGCAGGAAGCCCTGCAGGCAGCCGGACAGCAGCCCAGGAAAGCAGGCTCTGCCCAAGAAAAGTGGCAAGCCTGATCTTTTTTATTTTTTCCCCCCCTGGAGCCTGCCTGCCTGCCTGAATTGCATGGTGCAACTGGCTCAGGCTGCTCTGCTCGCACAGGCCCCCTGCCGCTGCCGGTCCACAGGACCAAGCACACGCAGCAGCACCACAGGGAAGCTCGAGCAGAGTAGGGCATGGTGCCTCGAGGCTCAGGCAGGGCTGGGCCCACAGTGAAGGGCTTGAATGGGCCAGGAGCCTGACACTGCCTAGGCAGCAGGGGCCAAGCTGTTTTGGCTCCAAGGCAGCTCCTGCCTAGGCAGTGCCAGGTTGCTGCTGCTGGAGGAGGGAGCCAAGCCCGAAGCATGCTGCACGCTGCTCTGCTGTGGCTGCCCAAACTCGCATGCACTGTCAGGCCCCTTCTGCCGGGCTGCAGCTCTGGTCTCCTCTCTTTGACCTGCCCATGCTGTCCTGCAGGACCCGGGTTTTCCCCACAATGGCCAAGACTCCCATCAGAAGCAAAGAGGCACTCCACGAGCTTGTAGCTCTGACTGGCCATTATCAACTAGCTGCTGGAGAATGGACATGACACATGCTTTAGTCAGCAAGGTACACTCTCCCCTTATCAGCCCTCAACAGGGGTCACCTTGACACTCAGGTCATTGAAAGGCTGACCTAAGGAGGGCTGGGAATAACAAGTGGTAGTGTTGTCTCAGGAGAGCATTGTCTCCAAGATGAAGAGCGGCCATGAGGGACAATGACAAGCTTAGACATCTTGTGCATTCTCTGTCGTGGCTATGGAGTGCCCCTAGGCAATCTCCAATTTCATAGTTGTTAGGAGCTGGAAGGGACCTTACAGAGCATCCGGTCCATTCCCCTGCACTTGGGCAGGAAAGACTGCTGGGGTCAGTGTTGCAGGACACTAAGGTGTGTCTGCTCCTTTAAGAACAGAAACTGCCTAGAGAGAGGGTCCTCGGAGCCAGGCAGAACCCCTACAGGTACAGGTTGCTGTGGCAGCAAGCTAATGAGGGAATGAGCTAGCACCTGCACCTGGTCAGCTGACTGGAAGAAGGCAGGACCCTGGGCACATACAAGCCCCAGGACTGAGACTGGAGGTACTTAGTGCTCTGGCAGCAACCAGAGGGAAGAAGCTCTTGCAGGAGCTCCGTTCAGAGATGCTTGTTTGCCATTTTGCTGCTGGTAAAACTGAGAGGCTCTAGGAGCTCCCAAAGATCTGGGTCTAGGGGGCACACATTGTTCAGGGAGAAGCTTGCCCCTTAAAGGGGCAGAATGTGACCTCCAATGTTATTGTTATGTTATAGCCCAGTGGCTTGTATTTATGTTGTTAGTTGTTTAATCGGGTGGATGGGGCTGAGGCTATTGGGAAGGAGGAGGTGTCATTGGGGCACACTATAGTGTGAAGAGCCCAGTGCCAGTGAGGGCGTGCAAACAGGGGCACCGAGAGCCCAGCACCAGTGAGGGTGTGCAGACAGGGATGCAGACAGCCCAGTGATGACAGGAGGCTGAGTTAGATTAAGGCCTCAGGGGGACAATGTTTGAATACCACCTGTGAGGCATGGGGCCTGGTAAAGGAGTGGTTTTGGAGCTATGCATCTAGCCCATAAGGCTTGGGGTGTCCTGCAAGGCACTTTCTTAGAGCAGGACCCAGCAAGGGGTCTAAGAACACACACGGTTTAGTGGCGTCCACCAGGACTGTGACTGCGTAGCAACTTGAGGGCAGCCTCCCTATTTACTATCTATTCTCTTAAGTATCAAGATGTGGGAGGAGAGACTAGAAGGCACCCACAGGGTGATGCTGGCACAGTCACAGGGCCCTAGGGTCATCACAACCATCTCTAGGGACCCCACCCTGTGACAGTCAGATGACCCAAGCAAGGTGGCCGTCAAGATGCATTTTGAAGATTGCCAGGGTAGGTGACTGTACATCTCTGTTCAAAACACCTCAGCACTCGACTTGTCAAGAAGATTTTCCTTATGTCCAGTCTAAAGCAATCTTCTATCCATTTGTGCCCATTATTTCTTATCCTCCTCTGAGGGGCCTTAGTGAACAGATGCTCCCCCAGGTCCTGATGTATGCTCCTAATATACTTACAGGCCACTACCAAGTCCCCTCAGAGTCTTCTCTTCTCCAGGCTGAAGAGTCCCAAGTCTTTCAGCCTGCTCCCTAGGTCTCTAATTATGCACATGGCCCTCCTTTGGATTGTCTCAAGCTTCCCCACATCCTTCCTAAGGTGCGGCCCCCAAAACTGGACACAGTACTCCAGCTGCAGTCTTACCAAGGCCAGGTAGAGCAGGAGGATGACGTCCTTAGCTTTATTCTTGATGCCTCAGTAGATGCATGCCAGTGTCTGATTAGCTCTGTCAGCTTTGGCATCACATTGGTGGCTTATGCTCATTTTATCACGACACCCAGGTCTCGTTCAGTTGTGGTGCTGGCAAGCATAGCACTGCCGAGCCTGTAAGTGTGTTGCATATTTTTTTCTCCCCAGATGCTCCCCACTTTACATTTCTCTGTATTAAACGTCATCGGGTCGAGGTCCAACCACCTCACAAACCTGTCTAAGTCAGCTTGTATTGCCAGCCTGTCCTTGCGCGTAACCATGCTCCCCCATAGTTTGGTGTCGTCAGCGAACTTTGCCAGTTCACTTTTAATACCCGAATCCAAATCTTTAATGAACATGTTGAAAAGCACTGGTCCGAGTACATCAACCTCATTTCCTCTGTCCAGGTGGCAAGTTATGTGATCGTAGAAGAACATGAGGTTGGTTGGGTATGACCTGCCCATAATGAAGCCATGTTGGCTATCCTTCAAAATACTGCCTATTAGTAATGGATTCTTTGATAATTTTTTTCCAGGATTTTACCAGGGATTGAGGTCATACTGCTTGGCCTATAATTCCCTGGGTCCTCCTTTCTCCCTTTCTTAAAGATAGGCACCATATTGGCTTACTTCCAATCTTCTGGGACCTCTCCTGAGTGCCATGAGTCTTCAAATAACTTTGCCGTCGGTCACACAATGATATTGGCCGGTTCTTTTAGTACTCTCAGGTGAAGTTCATATGGTCCTGCTGACTTGTAGATATTTAGCCTCTGTAGGTGCTCCCCCACAAGATCTTCACCAACTATGGCAGGGTGATCACCCCAACCTTGATCATCCTGTATCCTGTCAAGCACCCAACACCCTTGGACTGGTGGAATACCAATATGAAGTATTAATTCAGGAGTTTGGTTTTGTCCTGAGTGTCAGTTATCAGCTGTCCCATTTCATTCATCAGGGGCCCTATGCATCCCTTGTTTTTTCTCTGACTTCCTACATATTTAAAGAAGGATGTTTTGTTGTCCTTGATTCTGGTTGCCAATTTGTATTCAGTTTGTGCCTTTGCTGTCCTAATCTGCTCCCTACAGGTGTAGGCTATTGCTGAGCACTCCTCTTTGATGATTATTTCTGACTTCCATCTCTTATAAGCTTCTCTTTTTAATTTCAGGAGGTCCATGATTTCCCTATTGAGTTAAGGGGGTCTCCCAGCCCCTTTACTGCCTTTCTTATAAAACGGAATGGACTTCCTTTGTACGCCTAGGATTACTTCCTTGAGGAACAACCACTCTTCTTGTACTCCCTTCCTCATCAGATCAGGGTCCTGCAGGGCCTTGCCAACCAATCTCCTAAGGCTGTGGAAGCCGGCTTTCCTAAAATCAAGGATTTCTACTCTACTGTCCCTGACTTACAGTGGATGAAGAAAGTGATCATCTGATAGTCACTGTCACCTAGTTTCCCTTTAATCCTCAGGTTGCTCACTAGATCGTCTCCTTTGGCCAGAACCAAGTCTAGGAGTGCCTTGCCGTTGGCCTGTGGACTTCTTGAGTTAAAGCTCTTCAATGTAACTGAGGAAGCTTTGTGAGCCTTCAGCTCTTGCTGAGTGTTCATCCCATGAGATGTTTGGGTAGTTGAAGTCACCCAAGATGACCATGCTCTGAGAGCGTGTAGCCTCTGCCAGTTCTCCAGAGAATTCCTGGTTGAGCATTTCCTCTTGGTTTAGCGGTCTGTAGCAAACTTCTACAGTGAAATCCCCTTCCCCACGCTCTCCCTGTATCTTGACCCAGAGGGTCTCAGTCACCCTTGTTTACACCCTCAAAACCCGGGAGAGGAGGATGCAGCAGGCAGTTTGCAGAACATTGTGCCCTGCTCCTCCTCTCTCTCTCCTGCCAGCTTCCTGGTGTGACTGAAAGACAGCATGTAACATGATTCCCTAAAATGGGGCCAGCAGGAAATAATCTCTGAACTGTGCCATACAGAACTTTCTTACAGGTGCTGACAGCATGACTCCTAATAGCCCAGTACTGCAAACAGTCCCCTCCAGTATAAGGTGCTGTACTCTCCCCAACCCCAACACAGGGGATTACAAGCCCCGAACACCCCGCTTCTGCCCCAGTCTCCATACACTCGCACCACAAAATCCTCTTCAGACACCCAAAGTATCCCCTCCCCTTGATACGGAGTACATCCTGCCCACTTCCCCCTACCCACCTGGCCCCGGCACCTCCTATCTCCCATGGTACATGAGGGTTTCTTGCCCTTTTCATAGTTTCTGATCTTTAGGGTATGGGTTCTCTGCTCCCTAAAGCAGAAGCAGCAGCTCTGGCTCCTGAGGTAGAGGCCTAGTTCTCCTTTCATAATGAGGGGAGATGGCTGGCCATTTTTCCTGTGCTCATGTGGTACATGTATCTGTCCCAAGGGTATCAGATTCCAGATCTATAAGTCACAATTGGCCTGCAGGCTAAGACCTGCTGGCCTAGTGCACTGGTCAGTAGAAAGGGAACACATCACAGTCTTTCCCCCTCTTCTCTCTCTCTCACACCCATGCATACACACCTTCCCCCTTCAGCCTAATTTTTTTTTGGTGGCTTTCACTGAAAAATGCCTGTATGAAGATAGCAGGGGTTTAGGTTGTAGCCATGTTGGTCTAAGGACATAGACACAGAACAGACAAGGCCAGAACATACCAAAAGGATCCAGACCATGCCAGGACAAGAAATGCAAAACCTGCCAGCTCATCTCCACCACCCCCACTATTACTACACCCCACAACAGAGCCATCAGCATCCCAGGATCTTACAGCTGCACCTCCAGAAATGTAATATACCTCATCCAATGCACCAAATGCCCTGATGGAAAATATGTAGGAGAGACCAGACAACAACTGCGCACCAGAATGAACGTACACTGGAAATCTATCAAAGACAGAAACACCCAATTACCAGTGGGGGCACATTTCTCACAGGAGGGCCACTCTCTCTCCAATCTCTCAGTCCTGATCCTCAAGGGAAACTTACACAACACTTCCCAGAGATGACCCTATGAGCTCCATTTCATCAACCTCCTGGATACTAGAGATCATGGACTAAACATAGACATTGGATTTTTGATGCATTATAATCTGCCTGGCAACTGACTCCCCAGCCCAGCCCCTGGCTTGTTTACTTTTCATTCCATCCAGGAAGAGCACACACCAACTGCTGAAACTTCCTTAGCCTGACGAAGGGTTTTTGAACCCGAAAGCCTGCTTAATAACTATTCTACAACCATTTCGGTTGGTCTAATAAAAGATATCAAATTCACCCAAGGAACCTTGTCTGCCTGTGTGAAGATAGTGCTCTTATTGTGCTTGGGCCCCATGTACATCTGCATTCAAAAAGCAAGGTTGTGCCTGTTCACCCCTCAATCCACCCCAAACCAGCTTATTTCCTATAGGCAGTGAAACAAGTACACATTTTTGAGCTGTTCCTGCCCCGGGTATTGTCCACACGTGTTGCTGTCAGTGTGACTAACCCTGCTTTTCTCTCTCTCCTGTCTCCCAAAGGTCCGATGTAATGACTCTTTCCACTTGCCAATTCTCCCACTTCTCTATGGAATATAGTACAAGTTATGTCTCATCACCTAGCCCTTCTTCAATGAGAGGTACCACCTCACCTCCACCTGAGCTAGCCAACTGGGTCAGGAAGGAAGAATCAGTTTTCCCAGACAGAACCCTGCACCTCTCTGGGACCTAGAGACAGAAGAAGGAAGAATCAAAAGCAGACTGGGTAGCTGCTGAATATGGGACAGGCAACTATCCATCACTTGGACTTCAACATCAGGCAGCAGTATCTCCAGAGCCAGCTGGGGGTTCCCACCTTCTACATGGAGTCACGCACCCAGGTGATCCCACAGGCCCCTCCCTTGCATCTCTGTGATAGCATAACTAGGGGAGGGCGACTGGGGCAGCAGGCCTGGGTACCACCTTTGTTGAGAGCTGCAAAAATAGCCATGAGCATAGTGACATCTGATTGTACCCCTGCAATCGGCAGTGCATCAGCCAACTCTGCCCCAGACATCTCACAGTTGCCAGGGGCACAGAGCTGTCCACCTTTACCTCTGTGTTCATGTTTCAGAGATACCTTCCTAAAGATCAGTGTGCTTCCAGAGGCACAGCCCCCCATTTCTGAGATGCTGTCACCAGGTAAGGAAAATAATGTATACCAGCTTAAAATAGAGACACAGGAGCCCAAAGCTGGCCTTCTGGGAAAGGCAGCACAGCCACTTACATCAGACATCAGCTGCTCACATACACATGGGAGCCAGGACTTCTGCGTCAACTTCAGCTGGCATATCCAGAGGAAGAAGGTCCAGCAGGATTGGGACTTTCTGGACATACCGTGGGAATGCCTGCAAGCTTTCCTACCTTTGGCTCCAAAGCTGTCCATGTGGAGCTCAGACCATAACAAAGAGATGGTTACTGCCCCCAGAGGAGGAACGACATGGCCAGGCACCCAGGGCAGCAACCACACAGAGCGGCAAAAGCATGTTCCAGTTACCATCACCATGCCTGCATGGCTTCAGCAGCCGCCATTATTTTCTACCTTCTCTTAAGTCGATGCTTGAGGCAGTGGCCCCGGGCACCCTGCCCTAATTGTGCCACTGACTATGTGGGAGGAACTGCTCTTCCTGATAGTGCACCTTGTTTTAAATCTGCAAGTGAAGCAGAGATGGGGCCTGTCGAGGCAGAGCCAGACTTCTCTGAAGATGTTTATCCTTCCTGCCCTGGGGATTGAAGTGCCCTATGCAAGTGGTTCCCTACCCCTCACCACTTTTGCTACATACTGAAGAGGCTCATTCTATACATCTCTTTTTAAGGGTCCCTGGCGATAGCTGACCAGAGGTTCTAGATCCCTCACTCTTTGAAGCTGGCAGTTTTTATTTCTGGAGGCCCCATGGGGCAGAGACACCTAAAATAACCAATTTTCCAGGTCATCATGGTGCACTGCAGGTGGGGAGGCAAATACCAGCCTCTCTTGCATAAGACCCCAAGACAAGCCAAGAGGTCAGCAACCAAGTAAAACCAAATGTCCACAGTCTGCCAGGGCAGATACCTACAGAGACAATACCAGCAGCATGCAGGACCTGGAGCAAAGCAGCCTGTGCAGGGCTCCCCTCCCCATCTCACGGCACACTTACACCGGTGCACCGGATGCAGTGGGGAAGCGTGGTGGCCAGAACATCTGGCCAGAACAGGCAAAAAGACATCCAAACTGCTGGGTGGGAGAGTGGGCTAAACTTCAAATGTGGCAGCTGCGCCCTCTCTGCCCAGCTCTGTGGGGTCCCCAAAGTGTGGGGCCCAGAGTGGTTGCCCCGATTCGCACCCCCCCCCCCCCCCCACAGGGACAGCCCTGCCTGTGGTGATACCCAGAATTTCTGTATCAAGTATGAGCAGCACTAGTGAAACTCAAGAAAAGCAAAAGCCCCACACGGAGGAGGACAGAGATGGGAACCCAAAAAGGGCTGGACAAACATGAAAGCCAATGTCTGCAGCAAGTCAGTGGCAGTGAGTCAGATATCATCGCTGTCTGCAATCATGATGACAAGAGCTGAGGCCCAGAATAACACACAGCAAGAGCAGATCCAAACAGGAAGTCTGGAACTCTGCATGGAAATGAGATTGAAAGGCCCGCACATAGTGCAAGAGACAGAGGCAAGCCTGGAAGAGCTCATAGGAGTTGTCATTGACTCTTTCAGCACTAGGCAGGCCATTTGTGACCTGCAACACAACTTGCTGATGGAACTGCTGAATAAGTATCCCAGTGGCTTCTGCCTCTCCGTGGAGGGTGCAGGTGTCCCCACCAGAGACAACATTATACAGCAGCCTTGCCCAATCTGGTTGTTTTTACTGCCTGTCTGACAATAGAGACTCAAGGGAACAAGAGACAGATGAAAATAAGCCTGGGATTAATGCTAAAATTAAAAAGGAGGCAAGCTTGTGAGTGGCAGAGGGCATCATGCTGAAATTAAATAGGAAACAGTTTCAGGAGTGGCAGCTAACAGTGTGCCCTCAGGGAGAGAAATGCAAAGACCCAGAAGGAGATGGAAGCATCACCTGAGTCTCTACAGGGATCAGACCAAAGTGCAAATATAAAGCACGTCACCTTCCAGATTCCAGAGAGCATCTCCAAGAAAATCATTAAGGTCCCAAAGGAGGAAAACAGCTGGTATTGCAGGCACTGACTTCCACTGGGGATCCCCTGCAGGTCCACAACTGTGGTCCCCAAATGATGCCGTTTCCCCATCTAATCTCAAAAGGCAGTTTCCAGAAGAAGGGAAGAGGCCAGATAGGATGGTGAAAAGAGCTCCCATGGAGCAATCCAAGATGATCTCTGCCTCAACAAGCACAACAGATCTCCACAAAGCTGGGCAGACATCTCCCTACTCAGCAAAGCCACTGACTGTACCCAAGCCAGCCACAAGTTTGCTGCAGCCAGATGGAGCCTCGTTTCTGGAGAAAAGAAGCCAAAGACTGGAACACCGTCCAGGGCCAGAAACACAGTTTGCTTGCACAGAAGAATCCTATCACTCTTCAGGCAAACCTTCACTGAGCAGCATTCAAAAATGCCTGACTTTAGCTTCACAAAGTCACCCTTTTGGCAGGGCAGAGCCTCCAAGGGTGTCTGGTCTTCATAGAATTGAACACTCTGCCACCAGAAAGTAGGGATGTGGGTGTGATGGGCTGGCTGGTAGTGACTTAGCCCAGGGGTTTTGAAAGGGCAAAAGATAATTGGAGGACTTAAGATTCCCTTTTCTCACCAATCAGACCCCAGAGACTCACCCTCCATGTCCCCTGATTGGCTCCTTGGGTGACCTGGAGGGGGATAAAAGGGGCAGCGCAGCTGACTCAGAGAAGAGACCAGTGAGGGACCACAAGGAAGGAGCTTCAAAGAGCTGGGCCAGTGGGTCAGGAGCAGTTGCCCCAGAAGAGCCTGAAGGAGCGGGAACTGCAGGCAGCATTTGGACCCTCAGCAGCATGGCGTGCGCCTGGCAGGAGAGGCTTCCTGCTGGGCTCCAGGATCCCCTATGAGAGGCTGTGGCCAGCAGGAGAGGCTCCCCCACTCCAGCCAGGATCTGAGCAGTGACCTGAGAGGTTCCCAGCTTGGTTTCCAGCTCCACCAATTAGACCAGGCAGCTCGACATGAGGCTGGGGCTTCAGGAAGGTCAAGACCCCTAGCAGCTTGGAGCATTGGTGGCTGTGTGGCAGTGTTTCTGCTGACCATGTGGGAGACCTGAGTTCAAGTCCCAGCTGGGGTGACTTAGGGTGAATGAGGCTAACAAAAAGCAAATCTTGCAGTGGAAAGGGGCCATTGTGTTTTCTCCCTCTCCAGGTACCTAGGACCTATATTTCTTGTCATTTGACATTTTGTATTTTGTGTCTTTTATATTTCACCAACCAGTGTTGTTTGCTCTGCTGTTTGTGTTTTATATTTTGTTAACCCTGTCTTTTGTCAATGATTGTAAGTGTCTAACCTTTGTTGAATCCTGCCCCTTGGGGCATTGTAGTGTCCACTATACCCCCTGATTATGCCTGTTATGTTCCCAGTATTGTTCCCTCATTAAAAGGTATATGGTTAAGACCCCAGTGGTGGTCTGGCTCTGCTCTATAGGGGGAGGAGAGTCCCTACACCTCCCACAGCGCTTGTGCACCTGCTTTGATCCCTTCAATTGGAGAGGGGGTACCTCTTGGAGTACTGCCTGGGTTACAGGGGGCTGAGGTGGGAAGGGAGGGCAGCAAAACAGGCTGTATATAGTGAAATTGTCATCCTTGTCTGCAATCTCAGACACCTGAGAAGAAAACAGTTCCTCTTGGTCTTAAATGTTAACATTGAGAAAAAAAATGCAGCTTGATGTATATATGTTTTGATGCTTTAGTCAAAATTATCTTGGCTAATATGCTCATTTTTTTTCTGTAAAAGTTTGCCCAGGTGACAAGGTCAGTCAAAATATTTGCCTCTTTTTTGTGACTTTATTTTCTGGTCTTTTACAAGAGGGAAGGGTTGATGTATGCTTATGCTGCTGAAATACCTACATTTATTTCTGGTAATCCACCCAAGAATCATAATGCCCCATGGGACTGAATTCTTTGGTCACTGGGTGCCTTGCAGGATACTGGCATCTTCTTGGGCCCTGACAGGCATATATTTATGGCATGATTAATGTGTCAACCATAACAAAAATCATGACATAATATGTTCAACTAATTTATGGCAGGATAAAATGGCAAACCAGCTACTAGGTATTCTATATTTACTGTGACACTCCTTTGTGCTGGTTTGTATCATGCCTTAAATTGAATATGTGGCATGTGTCCCAGCAGATGCTGATCTCATATTTGGATGGGGCATGGGACAGCCCCAGGGTCTGGGACACAGCCCACTTCTCTTTCCTCCTCCCTGAGGGTCTGAGCAGAGGCAAGGCAGGAAGCTCAGTGCCCATTATTGCTATGTTCTTGCTAGGATAAAGTGAACACTGGGAAGGCACTACAGAACTCACTATAATTCCTCAGTGACGGAGGACGACAGGAATAACAACATGGCATCACAATGCATTTTGTTATGTAGGCATATCTGACGTGGCTTGTCAAACAGCAAGTCTCTGCGAGATTTGAAAATTGAACCCAGTCCACAAAAAGATTATTTTCTCTCACGTATAATAGCTTCCCATTTTCTCAGCTTTTAATAAATTATTAGGAAATCAAGGTACAGCAAGCGCTGTA
>NW_005842716.1:35311-64990 GCF_000455745.1 Alligator sinensis
AATGTATTGAGCATCAATTAGGACTTTTTAAGGCAGATGAATGAATAAATGATGGCCTGTACTATGCCATTGACTCCTGTCCCCTCGTCCTCCCCCCAAAAACCAATTGATTTTTGAATGAGAAATTTTGCTTAAGCACTGATGTTATAACGGAGGCCAATGTACTGATTACTAGCTTGTACTGAGGTAGAATATGCCACTGCTGAACTATTTAACAGCGCTTTACTGCAATGCTCCATGCCTCCAGCTATGACATGAAAGTGTACAATCAAATCCATCTATTTTAGTAAAGAGCCATTAGGAAATGCTGAGTTAAAGCCTATTAGAGGCATTATGTATGCAGATGTGACTAACAGTCTTTATAGTAATGAACCATGGATAAATACTCATGGATGATCAGAGTGCAGAAACCGAATAGTTTAGACAGAGAAGAGCAATCCAATGCTGCTTTAATGAGAAAGTCGGTGTAAAAAATCTGACTTCCGTGGGAATGTTAGTAATAGTAGTTTGTATTAGAACAGCAGAGACCCCTACTGGGACCAGGACCCCATTACGGTGGGTGGTGGGTGTCTGTATATCCCCCCAAAAGTTTACAATCAAAACATGCAAGACAGACTAAGGGTAGAAGTAAAGTGCTTTCATCTTTTCTGCAAATGGGGGAACAGAGGCACAAGGAAATGTAATGATTTGCTCCAGGTCACCCAGAAAATCTCTGGCAAAACTAAGCACTGAACTCAGGGCTCCTGAGTCCCACATCAGTGTCTCAGCCACAGGGACATCTTCCTTCTGCAATAGAAACCATTAGCAAAGAAAGGTACATGCTGAAGTCATGCCCCATTGTTATGTTCTTGCTAGGGCAGAGTAAATGCTGAGAAGGATTGCTTAAAAGTTTTAGTTGACAAAATGTGGAGACACTGGATAACTAAAATAAGGTTGAGAGAATGTACATGTAGGCAAAATGCAGAAGGAGCTCCTCTGTCAGAGGAAGAATATGGAATCCCAGTTTTATTATTCAAACCTTTTGGTGTTAAAAAGTGCTAGTCAATGTGGAAATATAGTGCTGTGTAAGGGCACCAAGGTAAAATTAGGTCTAATTTTGGGTATGCCTCTTAGGACGAGAAATGTTTTAGAGGCACACTTGCTTCTTTCGTGTCTGCAGCAAGAAATGTCACCTGATGCTAATTCAAGGGGACAGTTCCTGCTTATAAAAAAATCATCTCCGGCAAATCAAATCCAAATTTTAAAAATCCAGTGCTTTGCATCACCACACTCACTATTCCCACTAAATATTTCATGTTATGGAAGTAGCAGCACAAAGGTAATTTTTTTTGACAATATTCATTTCCATCCCAATGTGAATTTGGGTGTTACACTGAAGAAAAGTGGTATGGCACATAGCAACAGCTAAGTGTCTTACTTAAGAAAAACAGATATTTCAAGAGAGACAGTTCCCAAGAGGACCACGGTGGCTTAAAAGCGTTCTCCTGTTTTGTGGAAGCTTGCGTGCATGTTCGATTGAGTGGAAGGAGTGCAGGGGAAAAATGAGATCACAAATGTATGTTTTGGCTGCCATGAAGTCAATACAGTAATAGGTCGGCAGAAACATCAAAACACAATCAAGAGCTGTCCTCAGGGCTGTGAGTGAGCAGAATTTGTTGGGCAATCAGCCAAAGGAAAGGCAAAGAGGTGTGCTGCAGTTCTTATAGCTCATCAGCCAGTGCTGAAGAAGCAAATTAAAATATTTCATACTGAAACTAGAATCTGCATGTGAGGGTCTTTTTTACTATGCAGTGTTAAACAGCTGCCACCTTCCATCCCTGGTGGTGACTAAAGATGGGGATGAGTGAGTTAACAGTGTATGTGAAGATTTTACCAGCCTGACATTGGCATGGCATGGACAGAATGCCTGGGAGTACTAAAGCCATGAGTAAGTTATTCAGGTCACTGCAAGCCAGTGCTTACAAAACTTAATACCACATGACACCCATATTCTGTAAACACCGCTTGCTTTTGAAACTATTTTAGAGAGATGGCTTAGGGTTCCAGAACGGGTTTTATGAACTCTTGTTTTCTTTCTTTCTGCTTGTGAAAGCTGGTGTACTAGTCACCAAAGTCTTATTGAAAAAATCCCTGAAAAAAACCACCTATAAAGACTATATATGCAGCATAAAAGATTTTTTTTCCATACATAAACTATGGTCACAGCTCTAAAGCATGGATCTTCAAAAACTAGAAGTGAGAACTCTGTAGTCCATAAGGAAGGAAGCTTGTGATTTTCTTTTCCTGGTGGCACCAAACAGCTATTTCTAGCTATCTTATTTCTGAGATTCCAGATAATCAGAAATGTGACCAGTGCTGGCTGGAATATTTGAAATATCAAAACTATTATAAGACATGTTTGCAAAAAGTGTTCAGCATCCCAAATTGTGACACACAATGAAGCTGGTACTGTTCTCACCACTGACCTTTTCCAGGCCTCCAATAAAAGCATTTTAGTTGGGACAGAGGCAACGGACATCAAAGATTATAAATATATCATATGGCTCTGCAGATGTTCCTATCCCACTCCCCTTAGTATGAGTATATACAATATATCTGCATGGTCAGATTTAAAGGGGCATGAGTCCCAGAGTAGTAGAAAAATGTACTGAACAAAAGGAGAAAAATTCTCCTTGGGACTATCCCTTGAGGCCAGTGGAAAGTGTGCACAGTTGCAAGTGATGGTAGTTTACAGATTAAGTGAATACCCACTGTGTGTTGTTTCCCCCTCCACTGCCACCAGTAAGATATCTAGGGGTGAGCAAGTGGGATACCAGTCCTGCACATGAACTTAGAGGGTGCATCAGACAGGCAGCCCCTAGGGAGCCCATTCCACAGGACTGGTGCATCCAGTGTGCAGGGAGCCCATCCCCCAGCTGCAGCAGCCTGAACTCACTGCCACAGCAGCAGTCACCACCAGAGTGCAGAGAGCCTGGGCCATGGCAGATAAGTCTCTGTCTTCCCTTGCTTCTCGCTGTCCAGCAGCTGGCATAATATCCCTGTGCTGCCCCTATTCCCACCTCCTCACCCAGGGCATTGAAGGAGCTCACTGTGCTTCTGCTGCCACCCAAATGTTGCTCTGTTGTAGCTCTAAGTCTGGCCACTCTGGACATTGTTCAAGAAGCAATGGGTTTAAATTGCAACAAGAGATATACAGATTACATATTAGAAAGAACTATGAGAGCAGTTAAACATTGGAACAGATAAACTGGGGAGGTTGTGGCATCTGTATCACTGGAAGCATTTAAGTTCAGGGTGGACAAACATTTGTCTGGGATGGTTGAGACATGAATGATCCTGCCCTGCACAGGAGTTTGGATCAGATGACTTTTTAGTGTTCTTTCCAGCCCCATTTAATGCTATGATCCTGTGTGCGCAAGAGTGATATCCAAAGGTGTAAGCAGGGCTTCAGCTGCAAAACAGCTATAAAAATTAATCATACAAAACCTCAACCAATGCTTTAAAAATATGTCACCAAATTCTACATTTTTTGTTACTGCCTCACAACAAAAAAATTCTGTACACATTTGTCACCTTAATGATAAATTTATGTAGCTTATAGGGTATGTAATAAATGCCCATTAGTCAGTTTAGGCCAGAATAAAAAATTAACTAGAATTTTGAGAAATTGAAGCCTAAAGGATTTTAGACAAGTAATCAGAAACTGAGGGCACTAAAGGTTCACCAGTGGTATGGAAAGTCCCAGAAACTGAGGGCACTAAGAGTTCACCGCAGGGGAAAATTCCACTTGGTGGCCAAAATCTTCCCGCCAAGAAATTTTCCATGACGTAATATCCGAGCCCAAATATGGGAGTAGTGACGAGTATGGGAAGGAGGGGCCCATGATGGCAATTCACCCGATATATAAACCGTAACCTACTGTCCCAATTTGGAGGTAACCTCACTTGCAGAACACTGAAGGAAGAATCGCAAGCATAGGCCGGATCAGACTGATCACCTGAACCACCCTCTCTGTGAACACAAATCTCTCAGTTCACACTGAAGCCACAGAGCGCCCGAGTGGGACCGAAGGAAGGGGACTTATTCCTATCACTACTGAGGCCAGCCCATTAAACCGTACTACTGAGGAATGAAAGCATATCCAAGTATTTGGCTTCTCGGAATCCTAGGATTGTAAGTATAGCATGAATAATAGTAGTAGTATCTTTCCTGGTTCAAATTACACAGTTAGTTGTAATTGTAATTGTTCTTGTAATACCAATTCTTATGGCATTGTTTGGGAAGGAAGTGCATTTGGAGTATTGTTCTTAATATATGTAGTTATCGTGGCTTTGATGTTTATGCTGTTTCTGAAAGCAAAGCAATGTTATATGCGTAGTAAGGAATTTTAAAATAAAATTGTGTTGTATGAACTAAGTGTGTAATCATTATGAAATCGTGCAATTAACTAAAAACTCCCCCAGCCAGTGCATCAAATGAATCAGTAATTAGTGTGGGATCTTTCTCTATTCCATGACCCACTAGAGAACAAAATTGACATTTTTCAGTAAATAACTGAAAAACCTTTTAAAAAGGTATCTATTGTTACAGTGATCTACAGTGAGGTTTTTCCATCAGCAGGAGAACTAGCTTGGCCATAAATGACTTGTGTCATGCATGATGAGCTAAAATAAAACCTTTCTGCTAAGCTCATGAGACACTGGGATCAGAGGATTTTCACCTTCATGTCTGATCAATCTGATTCACTGAGTGAATGTCAGAGAAATCCATCAAAAGAGTCATTATTCGAGGACACACCGTCTTTTTTGGGTCAAGGAAAGGCATTGTGATGATGCCTCCTTTTTACAAGAAATAACACTATTGCTTCCAGAAAGCAACAAGGAGGAATGTAACATTCTTCCAAATGTAATCTAGCTACACACAAAAAAAGCAAGCCAAGTCATTTCCAGTTCTTCTGCAAAGCAATTCTGGCTGTGCAACTCGGTGCTTATTACAAGCAGTACCTATAGCACTGTGTCTTTCATGGAACCTTCTTTGACAGGACTAAAAGCAAATTATAGTATTTACTGTGCCAACATGGTTTTAGGACCTGTATCTCCATATGCTGTTGCAGCCCAGGACTGGCCTGTGTGCATGCAAGTTGCTGATTCAAAAGAACTGTCTTACATGTGGATGAAAGAGTAAGTGGACTAGAGCCTGTAACTTGAAATGACTTCACTCTGATACGCAGGTTATCTCATTGAATGCACAAGATTACAGTGCCAGATCAGGTTACAAAACACAATGAAAAGATGCAGTATACACAGATGAGTTATTTATGGAGCCCCTGGGAAATAATACCTGCTGTTTTATGGAAACTGTGCAACTACATTGCCGTATGAACTCTTGATAGCTATTTAAATAATCTGTATTGTAAGGAGAAGATGGTCTCATCATAAAGAAACTGCATTCAGTGTCAGTAGCCTTGGATTCAATTCCCAACTCTGCCACTGATCTCCAGTTTTAGATTTGCTGAATCAATTAATGCCTCAGTTTCACTAGTTACTAACTGGAGCCGGTGATTCCTTTCTGCTTTTGTTTCTCTCATCTATCTGGAATGCAAGCACTTTGGGGGAGGGACTTACGTCCATATGATATGCCTGCCATGATGGGCAGCAATCCTGGCTACAAACTGGTAGAGCATGTCTACAATGTCTCTGACTACTAGGGAGTGCTTCAGGGAAACAGAGCATTACTGCTCCTTATGCTCAGCAGTCTGGCAACAAGTGATATAGCTGCTGCATGGCATGCTTTGCACACTGTAACGTGGCATGCTTTGTGTATGAAGTATAGCTGCTGCCCCATGCTTTGCACATTAAGTATAGCTACTGCAACATGTTTTGCTGCACTATTCTGCACAGTCTGGAGGCAACATAGGGTGTGAATAAGCATTTGCAAGATCCAGTTTAGGTCTAGGCACCTTGACGCTTGTATGTACCCATAGACTTGCCCCAGGTGCTGCTACATTAGGAAGAGGTAAAGAGACTGGGTTGGAAAATTTTCCAAAGGCTTTACAATGGAAAAAGTTTTTCAAATTACATGGGACAGCTTTGTTTTTACTGTTTCAAACTTGGATTTTTTTTCAAATATTTGGAATGCTTTTGCTTTTCATTGCTTAGCTGCTGAAGTGGAATATTTTAGGAAGAGGCCAAATGAAAATATAGCATTTTATTAAAAAATTCTTGCAGAAAATAATTCCTCCTTTTTCTTTTCATTTCATTTAATTTTTCTTTTCTTTTTCTTTTCTTTTCTTTTCAAACCTCCCAACATTAATACCATTTTGGAGCATTGTCCCCCTATGTATCATAGGCGTCCAAGATACCTGCCATTATTAGATATGGGAAGTGTTGTAACTGAGCAAAATTTAACCATCAAACCTTTGCAAATCCTTGTGTGCACAGGTGTTCCAATGTCAGTTCCTGTTCATTCAGAAAGCATTGACCACTATGTTGCAGAGACCTAACTGGTCACATGGTACTGAATTTCCATCTGCTGTTCAGCAGCCATATTTAAATAAAAGAATTTCCAGAAATCTATTGAGCACTTTCTTCATATTTTCACGTAAGAATTTTTTTAGCTGCTACTTTTAAAATGTATTCACCAAATACCAAGGCCCCTTTTAACTTATGGTATGTTTCTTTCAATGTTCATTTGATTTCTTCCTTTTTTGACATTTTCAATAATGGGTCTTCAGTGAATTATGAAACTCATTTTAGTTTCAGCACATTATTATCCTGACGTGGCCTTTGTTTTCCCTGACAATCTGTGGGTTGTCGTGTATTCACCTGTGAGCTTTGCAAAAGCTAAAAGCGAGGAGAGCAAGACTTTAAATTCATGGAAAACCAAATTACTATCCCCAGCATTGCTCTTATATAATTAACACAAAGAGTATTGAAGCCAAAGAAAAGATTTTGATTTTCCTTGGCATTGGCTCAGGCTACTTGCCGAGACTTTATTTAAATATATATTTTAAGCTTGCATACATTCAGCTTCTTTACCAATCATCAAGTTTGGTAAAAAAAATAAAATTAAAAGGTAAAAATCTGCTTTCAAAGTCCATGGTACTTGTCATGACCCAAAGGGTATGATTTTGTGTGTGCTTCGGCACTGCAGAATTATTTCCCGCCACGAGGAGCTTTCTTTGCACGGTGCAATTCTCAGTTGCATAGAGAAAACCCCGGTGCAAAGGAGTTCCTGCCACCCGTATGTAAATTTGTGTCCCACTATTGGCTGTTTCTAAATTATTCCCACGTGGCAGCTAGCGATTGGCTTGCTAGCCGTATAAGAGGCTTGAGCGGTTTCCGCCCAAGTTGGAGGAGGAGAAGGAGGACTTCACATCTCGTGAAGAACTCCAAGCGCGCTGTGGAGCTCAACGAACCCAGCGTGTGCCTTAAGAAGGATACAGGGGCCTGATCAACCTCTAGCCTCTCCCCGTCGCCGCCTGATCCCTCGATGTACCCTTCCCTGCGCGCTCGGTCCATGAAGCCTAGCAAACTTCGTGTGTGTGTGTATCCAGAGTTCTTTCCGGGTTGTATCAAGAGGCTCGAGTTTTCTATGGGTCTTGTTCGTGCGAGTTTTCTTTTCGTTTGTAACTGCAACTCAAGCAAGTTTTCCTGCCTGCACCGCGACCATCTACGGTGTAAGTAAAATAATCTTTAATCAACCTCTACGCGTCCGTGCCTAATTCTAGTCCGCCGTGCCGAATTCCCCGACCCACGTGCCAGGGCTGCTGGCCACAGCCCGCCGCGTGCCCCCGAAAGCCTCGGACCGCTCCCAGCCCACACAGTACTAAAAACTGAACCAATAATATTTTGGATACTACTACCACTTGAAATTATAATAGCGTTAACAAGTTCCTGCCTGATTATTTATTCTAGAAATATTAATATGAAGTATCTCAAATCTGACACCCCAGGAGCCACTAATAATTTTGGCTGGATCTAGACTTGCTGGAAATATACACAAGGTACAATAAAACAATGGCAACACCTCGAGACCCTGAGATAGTCAATAGACTGAGAGAAATGAAGCAAAACAAGGTATCAATAACTAGAGGTAGTAGAAAAATCTAATATTCTCAGGGAAACAAAAACAGGAAATGTTGGTAGATATTTCTGTAATTTTAAGGATATTGTGCTTGAGAAATGCTCACTGAATTCATTTGTAATTACACTGTGGTAGCTCTTGTACTGGTAGTTTTAATTACAGAAAGGACTATAAGGTCAGATTCATAAAATCAGGGAGCTCTGAGTGGCAATCTAACTAGTGTGAGAAGTCAGAATTCAGACCCTCTCCAGTGTTGCCCCTGTTTTAACTTGAAGAAGGTTCTCCATAGAAACTGGATGTTGCAGGGATCTGAAAAATGAGCCAATTTTCTGTGGCATTCTGCCCACTTTAGTTAATAGCATGGAATAGTGACTCCATGTCTGCACCCCTATGAAGTTTATTGGGCCTAAGCCACATGACAGCAGAGCCATGGGCAACTGGTGCTGCCTTAGTCAGGGGGGACACATGCCCCCCCCTCCCCCCAGCGACCAGTCAGCAACCGGGGCGGGGGTTGCAGCTGCTTCTAGGAGTGCAATAGCGCTCCACTCCCTGGCCGGCGCTTGCAGGGGGGGCACCAGTGCTCCCACCTGCCACCCCTGCCCATCTCCTAAGAGGTGAACACGGCCAGTCAGGGGTGCAATGGCGGTCTTAGGGGGTGCACATGCACCTCTGTGTACTCCCTACATTATCCCACTGAGCAGAGCTGTGGTGGTAGCTGTAGTGCAGAGAAACAACATGGACTGAGGTTTCTCTGTCTTTCAGTTCCTAATGATGCTTAGGATAGTAGAGCTGCTCCTTTTGTGTTTTCTTAACTGCATTGTTATTCTTACATACCTCGTAAATCCTTTTTCTCTAATGGGAAAATTGAACATCATTATATCAACCTCTTTTTCCATGCCTGTTGCGGGAGAGCACACTTTTGTCTGCTACTATAGCATATATAAAGGAAAGATGAAAACTGGATACCTAGCCACAGGCAGCATCCTCATTCTGACTCCAAGGAGTTAGAGGTTATCTATGTATTGCCTCTTGGAAGGCAATACTCCAGTTAGGAAGCACTGAAGAAAGTCTTTCTGTTAAAGAAAACTGCTTAGCCCATGTAAAAGGAAAAGTCTCTTTCTGTTCTGAAAACTATTTTGATGAAAAAAAAATGGAGAACAAAATTCAATTTACAGTGATTTGAAGATGTTTACAGCTCTTTCATAATATATGTATTAAAATAAAATACAAGTCAAAGATTTAGAGATATACAGGAAATGGGGTATTCATTTTTATCCTATGTGGAGCTGCTGTCACAGGGCATATCAGAGCCGTCTGTGGTGATTAAACCTAAAGCCTCAGGTTGCTACCCCCGCCCTGAAATAAAAATCCTTGATGTGAGGACTCCTTTTATCAGTGTGATGACAGATGCACACTCAGATCTCTATGTATACTTCCTAGCCTCCAAAAGGAGTCCAAGACCCACATTGTCAGCCTGGTTCATGTAAGCAGGGTCCTAAGTCAGATAGCCACTTTCTTCCTTCTCCTCTTTATCTTTTGCTCAGCTGCATTCCTCCTCTACCCTACAGTGTTATAACGCGAGCAAAGCCCACCCAGTGTATTGTTTTGCATTGAAAATAGAAGTATGGATAAATGAAACCCTTTTAGGCAGCATGTGTATACATTATTAGTGGTAATCCTGCAACCTTCCTGCCATTCTTTCTGAAGCTTGAGTACTGCAGCAGTGAATCATGCCATAATTTATTACTGCTTATTTTCCTGTTGCCTGTGCTGTCTAGGAGATTTAGTTTGGTTCTATTATTTCTTATGCATAAAGACAGTTAAAGTGCCCAATTAATCAGTCAGCTCACTAGAACCCCACTGAAAGTAGTAGACTTGTATAGGTACTAATAATGATCTGATTTGAAGACACTGAGTTTGCACAGGTGAAACTGATGTGATCTTGTTGCCTGCAAAACATTTTATTTTGAGAGGAGTCTCTGTTGTACAGCTTGTGGATCTGTAAGGTTCGGATCACTTCTCTACCATCTGCTTCCTGTGTGGTGTCAGGGAAGTGCCTCGGTTTCCCGGCTGTGAAATGAGGATGGGGATGCCTGCTGTCTCCTACTAGTTGTCTGTTGTCTATGTAAGGTAGAACATCTTTTAGACAGGATCTGTCCCCTAATGAGTAGGGACATACTAAAATCAAGGAAGCAGGTGACCAATTTGGCGGCCCAATCACAGGACCAACCACCATTTTCACAGGCTTATCGTGGCAGCACCCTCACCCTGCATGCCTCTGATTATCCAAGAGGCCGTGGTAGGTCTGTCCCTTGCTGCTGATTGGCGGAAAGGGGTAGGACCACACAATAGGCACCCCTTTCAGCCAATCAGTGGTGAGGGGCAGGAGAGGCCACCATATGGGCTACTCCCTTTTGTGCCAGTGGCTCCCCCCAGCAGGCTGCACAGCCAGGCCACAGCAGCCATGAGGACTATTGGCTCTCACTGAGGAGTCAGCACTGTATTTTTAGTAAAAATAATTTCATGGATTTTACACTCGATGCCCGATTTTGTGACTTCTGTGAAATCATGAATTAAGTAGGTCCCTAATAGTGGGAGGTGTACCTAGCAGAGTTTGTGCTGCTGGGTGGGGGGTGGTGGAGAACAGAGTTGTAGTGTGGTCTATCCATCCTGGTTGTTGCTATTAGAGCAGCATCATGCTCCTGGCTGCTTATGAAACAAGGATAAGCTGGTGCTTTTGCTGCTGCTGCTGCTGTTGTTGCCCCTGCCCTTGAGGGGGTTGCCATTCTAGCACCCTAACTAAATGGGCACGCAAGGCTAGCACCCTGCTTACTCCCCATCCTGTCCCCACCCTGCCCCGCTCCCGATTTATGCTGTTGCCCCAATCTAATCAGATATCTTCCATTTTTAATTTTCCAAACAATAGTTGTGGGCTAGATTCTTAACTACTATACATTTCTTTCCAAACAATGAATTATATTTATTAATAAACTCTTCTTCTAACAGTATATCTGTTTGTGACTCAATGGTTATTGCTAATGCATCATTCATTCTGCCTCCAATATTTTCCATCCCTCCTACACTCTCTTTATAACTTCAATCCCCACCCCCCTCCATATTTGTACAAATGAATTAATCATTGTTCCCCATAATTAGTAACATAAAAGCAAAAGAAATAGAATAAGGAAATAGATGCTAAAACAAATAAATTGTAATGATTCTTGACTTCCTAAGGGACAACTATTTCTGTGAAAATAATGGAAGAATCCAAGTGGTAATGCATCTATCTCTGTAAATATCTGGCTGTGGCTGACAGCATACCAGTTGCTCCACTACTTTTATCCTGTTGAGCTGGGCAATAATTTGTGGAGTGGAGGGGAATGTCAAAAGAGATAAAAGGGTAGTTTGCACAGTGGTGCAAGAAATTTCTTGCATATCTCTAGAAAAAGAGTTTGCATGGGAGAAGAGCTTACAGTACAACAGGAATGGCCAGTTCCATGCTGCAAAGGTGCAGTATCATTTTTAAAATCCTCTTTTCACAAGTGTCTCATGTTTTCAGGTACCTCAGTTTTGGTGCACTACTAATACAGGAAATCTTAAGAGGTTCTGATCCTTTGAGGGTTCATTTTCTGATCATTGAGACTCTTTCAGGTGTATTAAGTTGAACACCCTAAAACTGAAACCCTTCTGATCACCAGGAACTATATATTTGGAATAGACTTAGGTGGACAGCAGCTGGTGCTGCTAAACTATGGGGAAACTCACACTGTACATAAGGAAAGCCATTATTTGTACCAGCTGTGCATATCAAGCTTCAAGCAGCTGTCAGCTTGACTGCTGCATCTCAGACTTTTCTTGTATACATGTTCTGGTGACTGATTCCTGATTTCTGTCATGTGAGAGGAAATGATGGGTAATACCTGCAGCCTACTGTGAAAATAAACATGTCTTATAAACACTCCTTCTTACCTGAGCTTAGATCTCAAACCTCAGGTATCCATGGTATCCCCAAAGCAGTGATATCTTTGTTTGGTCAGTAGATATATACACCTTATCAATTTGTTGGGGAAAGATAGCAAATGTGCCATAATACTGGCATCAAACAACTTTAAAGGTTCTCACTAAGGGCAAAACGTTTAAGTAAAGTAATTGCTCACTTGGTGCAGATTTACTCGGTTTGTCCAGAAACAATCAACACTGAAAGTTTGAAAAATGAGTGAGGGTCTTAGAATTCCAGTCCCTTTGACAAATGGGAAATGTCAGATTAAGTTTCTGAAGGAGGTTAATGTGTTCAGTTCCCTTTATATTAAGTCTAGATATTGGTAGATCAGCTTATACATTGCTAAGGAAAAAAAAATACCATTCTTGCAGTATTTTTTTGTTTATGATTTCTAATAGTATAAACTTTAGCATTTAAAAACATGTATCTGAAAAGCAATGTGTTGAGCAGTAACCTTGCGGGGAATATTGGTTTTGTTCAGATAGATGTGTGATTCTGGGCTTCTAAAGACAACCTAGACTGTTTTAAAAAATGCATCCAAGTTCAAGTAACACATAGGGAAAAGAACTCCGTGTTCTGCTGTGTATCTGTATATATAGAGCAGATCTTAAACCAGGTTCCTAAAACAGACACACACAGAGCGAGAGAGCAGGACTATATATAGACTTTGTTATATACATAGATATATCTATAGCTATATTTATCTATAGATCTATAAATATCTATATCTACATCTATCTATAGATCTATCTATACATATAGAAATATACGTATAGATCTATAGATATCTATATCTATCTATACATATACATACAGCTACATATAGATAGATATAGATATATAGATATATATAGCAGGACTATGTATAGTCTGCTAATAAAATAGCCACTGGGTTTAGAAAGGCTTCATAAGGGTCACCAAGTTTTACATAAAACAAATTTACAGATTTGTCTATTTTGATTTTTATATAAAGGAGTGGAAGTGGTCAGATTCTAACAGTAACAGGGGGAAAACTGGGTAACTCCTGTGACTTATTTATTTTGGGATACAGAGCCACTCAGTTGCATTCTGTGTCAATGGTTCATATGTAGCCTTGGCTTCTTAATCTACAGATATACATATGCAATTCTGTTAATTTGAGGAGTACTACTGGGTGCAGTGAAACTGCTTGCATACTTAAAGTTACTTATGTACCTATACATTTGCAAACTCAAAGTAAATTAAAGTTGTTGATATTTGGGCTGCTCAGTCAGGTATTTGAAGTAAGTGGGTGGCTTCAGTCTTTGCTGTACTATAAAGAATACCTTACTTTAATGATAGATTCATAAATCCCACGTGAATTAGTCCAATCATCTTTTAAACTTGATTAAATTTTCAGCCTCTGCAACATCTTGTGGCAATGAGTTCCACAAGTTAATTACACCTTGTTTAATTTTAATGTAAATTAACATTTGCAATGATATACAAAGAGCAGTAAATTATCAATTATATTAGTCACACACTTAATTCCCAGGGGGAAAAATGTCAGAAATGATGTGTTTAGGCCTAGCTTTAGTAAGAGAAATATAGAGGCCATTTCTTTTTTATTTTCAGTATTGGGAATTATGTTTCAGTACAAGTTGCTTTATCTCATGTCTCTGTAGGAAGAGGCTATGGCAACCTCACCATCGTGTCTGTGAAGGAACTTTTAGCAATTAGTGCAGGGGCTTTACATAGGCATAAACACTTTTCCCTGCTCCCACAGGACACTCTTAAGCCCTAGTAGCCAACACTGCACTCCCAGAAACTGGCACAAGAAACAAGAGACTGTTCCCATTTTATATAGAAAATCATAGTTGGCTAGAGTCACAAGCCAACAGGCGAAAGGTGTGGAACAGGTAAAAGATAAAGAAACATCAACACTGTGGTGACACACATAGTAACATATACTCGGCACCTTAATTTCCCCTTCCCCATACACATCTCTGGAGGTGTCCCCAAACAAGATTTTAGTCCCAGGAGTGCTCAAACAGCAGCCTACAGCTGCCCCCAAGTCTGAGTCTAGCTCCTTCAGTCCACAGTCCTGGCTGACCAAGCTAGTGGGTTCGCAGCTCCACTGTGCAAACCTCCTGTGCGTGTACATGCTGCTTGCCATGTGCACTCTGCTTTCTCTTTTCCTTACTTTTAGCTAAGATCAGTGTAGTATCTGTTCTTATCAGCCAGGAGCTGTAATTGATTCTCTGCTTCAGTAGGCAGCACAGATTCAGGATGGAAGTAAAGATCAGTGCATGCTGTATGTCTTGGCCCAAAAACACAGCTCATTGGAAATATTGAGGAATTAGCACAATTTGACAAAAAGGTAGCTGTGACACTGTGTCTTGTGGGTATGGAGCTCTATTCCAAAACAAATGAATTTGTTTCCCTGTAACTACCCTTATACCATATGTTATATTAACATATGTGAAACCAATATCTACAGTGGTTGTGAAATTGTCAATGTATTATGCAGTTCTTTGTCATTCGGGGAAACTCTTGGCAAAAGCCCTTGTCAAAATGTGTAGAAGGCAGACATATTAGGTATGTGTTCAGTGTTATAACATATTAGCTCAATACGTTTGATAGGATCCTGAACTTTTAAATCCTGGTAAATCTGTTTAAAGTCCTGCTTTGCACATAGAAACTGGCAGCTTACACTGTTGTCCTGTGTTGTATTGTTACACATGTTTGAATGTGGTGGCTGCAAATCCACAATATAACTAAAGCAGAACACTGAACCCCTTCCTTAGCTTTTAAATGTTCCTTGATTATAGCTGTTACATGTATTTCATACATAAAACAACAAATTTTTTTTCTGTTCCTTCAGCAACTAAGACATATGTAATCATATTCGATATTGTCACAGATAGGGCAGATGTTTTGAAAACCTAAACCGTGCAAATCCAGGACCTTCTGACACGGGACCACATTTTGCTGAAATGCAAATGAGAACCAACCTGCTTTAGTTCCATTTTATATTTAGTACTGTTACGTTTTGTTTTGTTTTCCTGTGTAATCACATAGTCCTCTGGCACCTTGGAGGATGGCCACAACTAAGGACAGTGCAAGAGAACAAATCCTCATAAAAAACTGTATTCTGACCTTGGCAACACTCAGGAGTTGCAGGGAGGAATGTGTTTAACTGGACCCTTGCATTTTTTTTTTTGTTTTGTTACTTGCCCTACTGTCAGTCTGAATGGAAAAGATGGACACCCCAGTGGATGAAATGGAACACTGCAAACCTGTAATACAACTTGGGTCTAGGTATGGACAGTGCTTGATTGACCACAATTGATCCAAGCAATTTAGAGGCCATGCTTTATACTTGTCCATGAGCCTATGTAGACTAAGCCAACTTTTCCCCATTACACACAGAGGAATGGAGGCTGATGTCTTTCAAATAAGTCTTATTTTGTAGTGGCCAGATATTTCCTTGCAAGTCCAGTTGTTCCTTTTCATAGTTCTATGTCTGCTGCTAAATCTTCACATTTTAAAATACTGTTCTTGTCATGTGCATGTAATTAGTGCTGGGATGCAATGGTTGCAGAAGTCTTAAAGCTTGCTAAATCAGGCTTGTCTTTAATGTCTGTAACTTCAGTTGCCTACAGAGAAAAAGCTGTTCTTATCCCTCTAATCTTCTTACTCCAGCCTCAGGCTTCCTCTTCCTTTTTCCCCTGCCCCCAGCCTTTGTGGGTTTCTGGGAGTTGTAGTCCAAGTTAACAGTCATCACAGCTCTGCAGCCTGCCCCCTGGTTCCACCTGCTGTTAAAGATATTACATTCACATTACAATGGGTTTGGTCTGGTTAACTAATACTGTCTTCTTCCTTCATGCTCTTGGCGTAGTCTCTACCTGTTCTCTTTTGACCTATATTTGCATAATAAGCTCCTTAAAGCAGAGATTGTATTTCTGTTATGCGGTTATACAGTGCTTAGCTGTGGGTCTGTGGTTTTGTCAATTAGACTCTCTTACAATAGCCTATCAGTAGACAACAAGGGCAGAAGCTAGTATAATTTCTGCTATCATCAGTTTCAAAATAAAATTGACCCTACCTAGTTTGTAGCAAGCTTTATATTTACATTTTTTCGGTTTATTAATATGATTATTTTCACTGGAGCAAAGACAATGCAATAGGATAGATTAGTATGTAGAATTCAGTCTCTCAGGTGTGAATGTTTACTTCATTTTCATTACTTATTTGTTTGTACCTTTGCACTTCTTTGTGCTGCTGAGGATTAGAGATACAAACAACAAAATGAGAGGAGAATATTCTTATAGTATTTCTGATTCACCTAGCAAAAAGACATACAGGAGACAATAGAAATCCCAAGAGATTTCTCTTAGATTTCTCAGTTCTCTCAGAAATACCAACTTAGTTTCTGGAGCAAAGAAATTTGAATGAGTTAGACTAAGGTTTCAGAGATATCAAGTCATCATAAGCATTCAGACTTTTTTGGCTGCTTCTCTGACCTGAAGCAAATCCTTTGCATTTCACCTGTTGTTTAGGAAGAATGATTATCTATATCCAGCTTCCCACCAAAAACACAAAACTAAGATTCCTACTTAAGTGAGGTAATTTTTCTGCATTCCTTATGTGAGGAAAAAAAAGGATGTTAAGTTCTGTTTTTTCAGGAACTGTTAATGTTTGACTATGTCTTTGAAAGTATACCCTATGAAGTGGCTTTGTAGGATAAAAGCTCTATTTCCTATTAATTTAAATGAACAATATAATTTTAGATATAGATAGATATAATTTTAATGCATTTGCCCCCTTTTATATCTCTTTGCCATGTACTCACTGAAAGAAAATCACATTTAGATTTAATGCCATGACCTTCTAAAAAGCTACCCTACTCATCCTGTTACCCCAGTCATCCTCCACCCCCCACCCAGCATCAAGGGACTTGATCATTTCTTTGCTCCCAGCATTATGAATTCTTGAAGTCTGGACTTCCTGGACCTTCCTTTCATCTTAACCTTCAGGGGTGGAGGTGGGGACCCACAGGATCTGAAAATGGATATAAGTGGGGGAAAAGATTCTTTTTCATCAGAAAATAAAAAATGTATATTCCCAAAGTTATATAAATTGGTTGTGTAACATACTAGCAATCTGCAAAAGGGAGTGAGTTCTGGGTTCGAAAAATTTGAAGAAGACACAAAGAAAACACTGTGGAAGTCCCAAAGAACATAAAAAGCAAGGTCAACAGATAACATTATTGCAGATGAAATTCAGTGTTGAAAAACATAAGGAATGAAGAGGACAAAGAGTGGTTTGAACAATGTGTGCCTTTTTCTGGGTTTCATAGTTTCATAGTTGGTAGGGTCGGAAGGGACCTGAGCAGATCATCAAGTCCGACCCCCTGCCATGGCAGGAAAGAGTACTTCAAGAGTACGAAAAGTGTTCGTCTAACCTCCTCTTAAAGACCCCCAGATAGGAGCCCCAAGTGAAAATTAACCACTCGGTTAAAAACACTGGAGCAGACTTGTGAAAAAGCTTGGTCGGTGTGCTCTGGTACAACGAAGCCCCAAAATAGAAGTTAAAATCCACAGGACTGAACAAAAATATCAGATTAAGGAGAAAAAATGAAACTAGCATAATATTTTCACGTAGATTAATGGTAAGCTTCCACCTAGAATCTTGGTTCTGTCTCGGACGGCCAGGGCCGACTCGAGTTACGTTCGTACGTTAGGGCGGGCTGGTGAATGGAGAGGCAGACACAACTTATTGGTTGTAAAAAACTTTACTTACGCCGCTTTCAATGACGACGCGGGTGGTCCGGTCATCGGAACAACCGCACGAGTTGTTCCAGCTGGCGGGGCCCAAGCCAGTTAATCCGTCCGCAATTCGAAGCCGGCGGGGAAAGGGGTACGTCGGGGGTGCGCTCGGGGACGGGAAAGAAAGAATCAGTCTATCGATCGGCAGCCGCAAGTCAGATAACTTCAGAGGCACTCTGCAGCGTGCTCAAAACTCTTCGACTTGGGCGGAAGTCGCGCGGAATTTTAAATGGCCAGCGAGCCAATTACTAGCCGCCACGTGTGAATAATTTAGCACTGGCCAATAGCGGGGCACAAGTTTGCATCCGAATAGCAGGAACTCTTTGCACCGTGCATTTCTGTGCTGGAAAGAAGAAATGCATCTTGCAAAGGAAGCTGTAAATTGGCGGGAACTCTCTCCTACACGCGGGTTCTCAATTGCAGCAGAACACTCTGCTGTGCAAAGGAGCTCTCATGTGACCAGGAAATTCCATAGTGCCGAGGCACAAAAATCACTGGGTTGTGACAGGTTCCAGTTTTGGTTATGTGATCTCAGAAGGGCTATAAAAGGTGGCTTAAATAAAGATGATGAGACAATCTGGTACTATTGTAATGGGGGTAAGAAATGCTCCCTTCAGGTTTTCTAGAATCTCCCTTTAAAACATTATTGCTAGTCATGGTTGGCCATGTTAAATTGCATCATGACAAGTACTGGTCTCATCCAATATAGCCACTCCTATGAATGTTTCTTAAGGGATCTTTATTTGCAAGATAGTAAGGTATCAATTGAGATTGTGTTCACAGTGGCACAAATCTGAAGACGTTTCTTCAGGGTATGCACCGTTCCAAAATTTTGAAATGCTGCTGACCTGATTGCTAAATCACCTATAATAGGAGTCCATAAACAACAGCCTGCAGGCAGGATCCAGCCCACAGAGCCACTGGATCTTGTCTGTGTATGTGGGGTTTTGGCAGCATTCAACAGCAGGGAACTTTGGCTGTGGGGACAAGCAGCAGTGGCCAGGTCATAGCACTTGTCTGCTTGCCTCTGACTAGGGTGGGTGATTTTGTCCCACAGCCAGAAAAGTTTGCCTGGCCCTGGCCTATAATGGTTTGGGTTTTTGTTTGTTTGTTGTTGGGTTTTTTGCCTCAGTGATGAATTGGGGAAATACTGATTCAGATCACACAAAGAAATGAATAAGCCCATGCTACTGTTTGTCCAAAGATAATATCCATGTATCAATTAGTCTAGCTGGGACTCATACAAACATCAGTCATCAATCTAAATTTTGGGAAAACTGTGAAAAATTATACTGGTTACAGAGGCTGAAGAGGAAAACAGGTGAAAATAGCAGAGATGCCACCAGAATACAGTGGAGAAGAGAAATACATTTGCTCAGATAATGAAGGAGGCAGAAATCTTGACTAATTCTTCATTATGGCAGGTACTTCTTGCTCTAGCTGAATTATGCATTGACTTGTCCATGCAACATGTATTTTTGCTTTTTAACATATGCTCAGTTGTATGATTCTCCAGTGTCTGCCATCCAAGTGGCAGGATTCCACATTTCCTGCAGGATTCAAAGCTGAAAGAGCACTTCCATTCTAATACAGCAGGTAGCTGAGCCGAATCATTTAGACACCAGCAGCAAGTTACCATATCCCCTCTTGTCTCAAAGTAGTATTTCATCTTTTTCAATATCACGTTCCAGAGACAGAGTAAAGGAATTATCATGGTGAGATTGTCAGCAACATCCTTCACTAGTCAAGTGGCTTCTTTTGAGCAGCTGTTAAGATATCCTTTTAGCTTTACATTTGCTCTGAAGGGATAACAAATAATGAGTATAAACTGGAGGGGAAAAAAAGTATTTGAATTCCTAGATAGTCAGAAGCCTTATTTATATTGCATTTGTGATGTCAATAGTATTGTCCACCCCTTTTTATCTGATATGCTTAGACTTTCTGTCGTATAAAAGTAGATTTCAGATAAAAAGTAGTTAGGGAGTAATCATTCTCTTCTCATACCTTGGGGCAAAAAATGGCTGATATCGTCACATGCTAAGTCATAATGGATAAATGAATTGATCATCACGTTCTGTTTTTCTGGAATATAGAAACTCAGTACCTACAAATCTTAACTTTTAAGTGTGACTGAGGGCACATCTACATGTTGCCTTACACCACCATAGTGACGCAGTATGGCAACCTATGAGTCTACACATGATCAACAGCTACTTCGCCATAGTGGCGCAGTCCCCTGTTTTAGCACACCGCTACGACGAAGTAGCGGTGAAAACTGCACCACATGCATGGTGCAATACATGCAGTTATCGTGCCGTTCTTTAGTACTTCCAAAAGAAAACACTAAAGTATGGTGCCATAACATCGTCACTGTAGGGAGGCATATACATGCGCCCTAATGGTATTTCAAGCCTTGGATGAATTTAAAGCCAGATTCTGCTGCTATCATTGATACTGAGCTCTATGTAGAGAAACACAGCTATCTGCAAAGTAAGTTTATTCATTCTGAAGGTGGAAAGATCTATGCCTCAGACATCTATATAGATATATAGATCATAAAAAGATATATGATGTCTCAAGTTTGCTCAATTAAATCCACCATTCTGTGGGGCATTATTTGAAAGAGAACAGTAGCAGTGCAATCTTTGCTGACACTTTGAATGTACAATAAATATTTTGCAGAAGTTGTCAGTTGCACTCAGCTTTGTGTGTAACACTGAACTTTTATGAAGTGTTTTATTATTAAGGATCAACTACAACATTACCCTTTAATAGGATCATAAATCTTTAATTACAGCTCAATATGGTGCTGACTAAAATTGCTTTTGGAGTGATACAGTTCTGTTAGAGGTTATGAATAAGCAATTTCTTTCACAGGTAACGAAAATGTAACTTCTCAGAGTGAAGACAAGACATGTAAAAGTCCCACTGACTTTAGTGGGAGTTGCACTTAGGAAAGGCAGGATGCAGCCATTTATCTGCTCATTAACAGAGGTTGCTTGGAATGCATTCTTTTCGTTTGCCACTCCTTCCTTCCTATTACACATAGGGACGGTTCCAAGGTTGTTGTGCTGATTTTTATTTTTATTGTTTTCTTTAGCTCTGCAACACTATCAGCTGCATTTACTTGAGATGCCTGCTTCCATAGCAATGATCTGGCATGACAGCTTCACTCCACTGGAGGCATCATGCTGTGGACAAATCGGAGGGAGATTTATCTTCAAGGAACAGAACTTTTACAGCATTAAAACTATAGAGCTTCTTTTGGGATGAAATATGAATGTGTCTTATCTTTACAGTATTCACAACTTCAATGCTAACCCCATCATTCCAAGTTAGCTTTCCTCTAATAACTCTTGCCAGCACATCATCTTTCTTAAACTCTGAGCTTGTTCCTGCTGGCAGAGCTGGAAGAGAGATATTATGTTATTAGGCATGGACCCTGTTCAGATTCTCTAGTGATCTTATTATAACTACAAAGATACATACACAGCTAGGTAAAAGGATATATCCTAAATGTCACAACCCAGTGATTTTGGTGCCTTGGCACGATGGAATTTTCTTGCCACATGACAGCCTCTTGCACAGCGAAGGTTTTTGCTGCACAGAAGAACCTCGGTGCAAGAGAGTTCCTGCCAATTTGTAGCTTTCTTTGCAGGGTGCATTTCTTCCTTGCAGCACAGAAATGCACGGTACAAAGAGTTCCCGCTATTCGAATGCAAATTTGTGTCCCTCTATTGGCCAGTTCTAAATTATTCACACGTAGCGGCTAGTGATTGGCTTGCTAGCTGTTTAAAAATCCGTGCGACTTCCGCCCAAGTCGAAGAACTTTGAGCACGCTGCAGAGTGCCTCTAAAGAGATCTGACTTGCGGCTAGCTGATCGATAGACTGATCACCTATCGATCCTTCTTCCCGTCGCCGAGCGCAATCCCAGACGTACCCTTTTCCCACCGGCTTAAATTGCGGACAGATTAACTGGCTTGGGCCTCGCCAGCTGGAACAACTCACATAGTTGTTCAGACGACTGGACCATCTGTGTCGCAACTACAAGCGGCGTAAGTAAACGTTTTTGCAACCATTAAACCTTGTCTGCCTCTCCATTCACCAGCCCTCCCTGACGAACGAGCAATTTCTAAATCACCTCGAGTCGGCTCTGGCCGTCCGAGACACTAAAATTTTGGATTCAGCTTAATACCACCTTTTTTTATTATTTCATTGGCTGTCACTAACAACATACTCTTCCTCTCCCTTATCCCATGCCTTTTAAATAGAAAAATCTAATATAAGTGTTAATATTATAACAGGGGTTTAGGTTGTAGCCGTGTTGGTCTAAGGACATAGGCAGACAAGGTTCCTTGGGTGAATTTGATATCTTTTATTAGACCAACCCAAATAGTTGGAGAATATTTATTAAGCAAGCTTTCGGGTTCAAAAACCCTTCGTCAGGCTAAGGAAATTTCAGCAGTTGGTGTGTGCTCTTCCTGGATGACAATATTATAACACTTGTTTCCAGTATTTCTAGATTAAGGAAACCTTGAACAGATATTTAGTAAACCAAATCCCAAAGGTCTGTGGATGTGTCTAGTCCAGATGCTTATATCAGGGTTTGATTTACACTTTGACTCTTGAGAGGGTCTGGAGAAAAATTAAGCTGCCCATCACGATGCCCTAATAAAATTGGAGACCCCCCAGGTTATGATTTGCAAATCTTATAGGTGGGCTTTCGTCTTTTATGGGGTGGGGCTCAGTCCCCCCTCAAGCTCTCCCGTAATTCGAACACTGGCTTATATATAACACAAGAATTCAGGAACTTGCTTTATGCATGCTTAGAACAACATGCTTAGGGGCTGGACCCGATTATCTTCCGAGGTCCCATTCAGCCTTACAATCTATGAAACAGTGTTTTTATAGCTTTTGGTACAAATTAATTGAGAAGTGTATTTAGATGTTACATTCATTACAAAATCTCTCCCCTTGAGGGTGTGAACACATAACATGATTGCTATGAGCTACTAATCCATGGATTTTGCACCATAATCAATTTGTTCCATAGAAAGGAATAGACATATGTACAACCAACTAGCCCAGGGTCGGCAACCCCCAGCATACATGCCAGAACAAGGTGCATAAGGTCATTCTGCTCAGCATGCCACAGCCAGCCTGGGCTCTAGGCAGATGCTAATGGCCACAGAGCCCAGGCTGCTTGCAGCAGGTGGTGGGGAGGCTGCAACCCCTGCTGCAAGCAGTCCTGGCTCTGTGGCAGGCAGCCAAGAGTCTGCAACTGGTGCACCAGGGTCCAGAGCCCCAGCCCAGCTCTGTGACCAGCAATGGCTACCCATGTGCCTCAGGGTGCATGTTGGGGAAGGGGCTAGGTTTGCACTGCCCCAGGCCTCTTGCCTGCTGGGTTCCCCTAGGTGTGCATCCAGCCACCACTGCCCACAGAGAAAGGCCATGGCTCCAGACCCCAGTTCAGCTATTTTCAGGCTTGCAGGTTCCTGCTGTAAGCAACGTGGGCTCTGTAGCAGGTGGTGGGGCCTGTCCCAAGTCCAGACTGCTCACAGTAGGCAGCCACTAGGCTGCAAGTGGCTGCACCAGGATCCAGAGTCCCAGCCCAGCTTGTTGCTGGCAGCGGCTGCAGGCATCCCTTGGAGCATGGCAGGGAAGGACTGCCATGCTCCGAGGCACTGCCACAACAAGGATTAGGCCCTTCATGGCTCTCCTGTTGTCCACCCCTGGCATGCCAACATCTTCCAAGTCCAGGATGCAGGGCTTTTTGGCACTCAGCCCAAGAACCTTGGAGCATTTTCACATATGCATGAGTCGCAGTGCCAGGCACTTTGAAAGGTGCCCAGTACTGCGACATATGTGGTGAAATAAGTGGTGTATAACTAGTTCAAAAGTACAACGTTGCCATTTTCTGCCCTTTGACATGCATTTTGCCACTTATACAACTGCATGGGGTGCAGCGCAATATGCCTCAGCTCATGTGCAGAGCAGACTCGATTAATTGAGTCTGCTCCAAAGTGGCTGATCTCCGGCACATCACTGGAGAAAAAGTATGTGTATAAATGCTGTTGCTGATTCCCGAGCTAGCCCTTCTTATAGGTGCAGTAGGCACTGTTATAGCACCAGGCTACTAGGTGGCAGAAGAGCACATTGAGTAGTTGGCAATCAGCTGGTATATCAGTATAATTTACACACCAGTGTATAGTTAGCCCTCACTTTTCTGAGAGGTAACTTTCCCCTTGAGTGGTGTGACTGACACAGGTATAAAGCTGTACACTGTGTCCATTCCACTTTCACCCTGAAGTGAAGTCAAAGCACTTCAGAGGAAACATGAGTCAACAGCAATTGCCAGCCTTTTAAAAAAGGAAACTTGTCACAGAGTAGATTTGATGCATACAATAATAACACTGTATTTTCATAAAGGCTTTTATGTAGATCACTAAACAAAAATAGCGTAGAAAAAATATAATGGGGGATGTATCAGAAACAGAACAATCTTGCTTTAGTAGACCTGTCACCCTCCTCAGTGGACACCCTCCTCAGTGGCCTGTCTCATGCTGGTAGTTAAGTTAATTATCATTCCTGTTACCTACAGCCTTATATGGTTTAAGTGTGCTTAGCTTAAATTGCAGCTAAGCCAAAACTATTACTTATTAGCTATGTTATAAAAATGCCTACTGGATCTAGTTATGGATCAGGTTCCTGTTGTGTTAGGTTCAGTACAAATACGAAACAAGAAGGCATCTCTTTCTCCAAAGATGTTGCATTTTATTGAGAAGAGAAGAGATGAGACACTAGAGGAGCAGAAAGATAGAGGAGCAAAGAAGGAGGAAACAATTATACAATAGTGGTTAGCACGATAAGCAATAATTTCAGCATAGCAGTCTAATTTAGGCAAGCTTTTGGTAAGCATCACAACCAAGAAGAGCTTTATGAAGTGGTTGGAAGGAGACTGATGAAGTGGCTTTGCTAGAGGAGTGACCCGTGAGCACTTTGAGTAGCCCCGAAGCATGGGGCAGTGCCACTGGCCCAACCTCCCCCCAAGCCCCCGGAGGCTGCCTTGGTTACCTCCCCCTTCATTATGCTACTGGGCTTTGCAGATGTGTATGGGGAGCATTTCTCAATGGGGTGGGTTAAGAGAAATGGAAGTACAGAAGCACTGGTGAAAGTATCTAACAACTGGATAATGGAGTGTGGCATCCAACTGGGGGTTATCTACCTGTTCCTGATTGAGAAGTGATAGGAAGGAAGGGGATATGCCATGTGGAGCCTTGAAAATGAAGATGTGTAGCTTATGTTGATGCAATAGAGAAGGGAGATCCAGTGGAGGGATGCAAAGAGAAGGAAGATGGTCAAAGCAAGAAGTTAGGAAAATGATTTTCCCCCTGCATTTTGGATAGATAAGAAGTCTTGTTTGGATGTGCCAAAATCAGAGGAAAGAAAGTTAAATGGTTTTCAGATTGATTGTTTTACAGACCACTGAAGTTACTCACAGCAGTTAATCCATTTCATATTTATATGGTACAAGGAGCAATATGCTTGCTCATATAGATTTGGTGAAGTTGCCTCACACCACCTGTTTGTTTATGCCACATTGCCATATGCTTCTTATAAGAGTACAAGATCATTTAGAAACAAAGTTAATATGGGCACATCTATACATGCTAGTAATGTGACTTAGGCTTCCTCCTTCCCCAACAGCACACTCCTTCCTGCCCTTCCTCCCAGCAGCACACCCTTCCCTAACCCAAATTGCACCAGCAATAAAGGTCCTGCTTCCCATGCAACTATGTAAAATGTACTTTCTGAACTGTAACTGGGAGAACAGTGGGATGGAGGTACCTATGGTGCAGATCCCAGGGAGAGGTATCTAGCACCCTGGCCTCTGGTGGCAACACTGTGGGTGCAAATGATGCAGTGAGGCCAGTGGGCTGGAGGCTCACCTGGAGGTGATGGTGGGCTCTGTCCAGCCTGCTCAGTCTGCTCCCCCTCCTCCACCATGGGGCTGTGGCCAGCAGGGCACATGTGTGGAACTAACCCAGCTGTGGACAACTTCTGTTCAGTAGACACATAGCAGCTGGGCAAGCAGTAGCCAATGGCCCAGGCAGGAGGCCAGGCCACTAGGGGACCAGGCTCAGGATCGGGGCAGGGAGCCCTGGCCACTTCAGATAGCACTGGACCTAATCCTAAGCCCACTGGGGGTTAGTGCTGGGCTGTGGATGGCTGCTGGAGGGCAGGCAGGGCCAGGGCCAGGGCCAGGGCCAGGGTCCCCATGCAGCCAGGATGTGGTCAGGCTACTGAATGAAGGGTATGGTCCTGCAGACAGCCCTGGACTACCAGGTGTGGTCCATGATGTGGATCCACTAGTGAGAAAATTCTTCCTAATATCTAACCTAAATTTCTTTTGCTGCAACCTGAAACTGTTGCTCTTTGTTCTGTCATCTGCCACCACTGAGAGCAGTCTAGCTCCATCCTCTTTGGAACCCCCTTCAGGTAGTTGAAGGCTGCTATTAAATCCCCTCCCTGTCTTCTTCAGGTTAATAAGCCCAGTTCCCTCAGCCTCTCCTCCGAAGTCATGTCCCCCAGCCCCATCCACTGGACTCTCTCCAATTTGTCCACATCCTTTCTGTAGTGGGGGACCCAAAACTGGGCACAGTACTCCAGATGTGGCCTTACCAGTGCTGAATAGAGGGGAATAATCATTTCCCTTGACCTGCTGGCAACACACCTACCAATGCAGCCCAGTATGCCATTAGCCTTCTTGGCAACAAGGGCACACTGCTGGCTCATATTCTGCTTATTGTCTACTGTTACCTCAGGTCCTTTTCTGCAGAGCTGTTGCCCAGCCAGTCAGCCCCCAGCCTGTACTGTGCATGGGATTGCTCTGTCCTAAGTGCAGGACTTTGCATTTGTCCTTGTTGAACCTCATGAGATCAGGCCAGTGGTCTAGAGGCTAGCCTGGGCCAACTACAGAGGCATCCCTGCCATGTGACTGGAGAAATGCCCACCCAAGTGGCTCTGTCCCAGGCAGGAGACTGGCCCCTGCTGGTGTGGCTGATCTGAAGCACTTGGTCACAATTTTGCTCCTAGTCAGTGTCTACAGCTTGTGCGGGCCGCCTCCCGATCCCATCCATGTCGCCATGTGCGGGCCAGGAGCAATATGCAGACCCATCTTTGCGCACGCGGGCTGTGGCCAGCAGCCCGGGCACACGGGGTCAGAGGAGACCGTGTGGCGGCAAGGCACGCATGGGCTAAAATTAGTCACAGAGGCGTAGTGGTTGATTTAAAGATTGTTTACTTACACCAAAGATGGTCACAGTGCAGGCAGAAAAACTTGCTTGAGTTACAGTTGCAGATAGAAAAGATAAGAGGCGGACTAGAGTTCCTTCCCGTGAACACTCTTCTAGCCCATCCGGTTGGAGGCTCTAAACCGCGAGCCCATCGCGCCAACCGAAGAAAGTACTCGAGACAAAGAGCTCTGAATAAACTCACACAAAGTTTGCTAGGCTCCGTGGGTCCTTGTGCGCGCAGGGAAAAGGGATACGTCGAGGATTGCGCTCGGTGATGGGGAGAGGCTAGAGGCTGATCAGACCCCTGTTGCCTGCTTTAAAGGCGCTGGGTCCGATAGGCTCCGCAGCGCTTAGAGATCTTCACACAGCGTGAAGTCTCCTCCTCCTGGTGTTCGTGGAGTCCTCCCTTGCGGGGGGTTCTCCTCGGAGTTCTCCAATTTGGGCAGAAACCACCCAAGCCTCTTATACGGCTAGCAAGCCAATTGCTAGCCGCCACGCGTGCATAATTTAACACAAGCCAATAATGGGGCTCGAATTAAAATACAAATGGCAGGAACTCTTTGCACCCTGCAAAGAAAGCTACAAATTGGTGGGAAATTCTCCCTTGCACTGGGGTTTTCCTCTGCAGCAGAAAACTCCACCGTGCTGTAATTTAGGGGGAAAATAATTCAGTGGTGCCAAAGCACACACAAAAACAAAAATCACAACTTTGGGTTGTGACACAGCTGTGCTACTATGCAGTAGCTACTACACAGTTAGTCCAGCACCTATATCTAACTGCTCAGTAGACTAATGTACTGTGCAGTAAATGCCATGCATGTGTAGACGGCGACCTTTTACTTCACAGTAGATTAGTCTACTGCACAGTAAAGCATCCCGTGTAGACACATCCTGCATGTCCCAAGGCTGTACCACAGAGCATCAAGTAAAAAGTGATTTGGTTAGAAGCTCTCAATATGCAACCCTTCCTTTAGCAGGATCTATTCCTTACTGATATCTTCTTTTGCCAGTATTTAATATAGAGAGAGAATTCACTTTAGGAAAAAAACAAAACAAAACAAAACATTCTTTCCTGTTACTGGCTATCAACTTTGTTCTCTTTTTTCTACAGCAGTGACCCTGGAACATCCTCAAGCTACTTCTTGGATTATATTGGGCCCATCTACAAAAGATGTTTATTACAGAGCTGCCTAATTAGCTCTACACTAAAGTCTCAGTGTCTACACATGCAGCCCTATTAGACTGAAGTAACCTAATTAACTCCACCATAGGTTAATACCTGTCAACACAAGTACTATCCCACAGTGACATTCTTTAGTGCACAGCAATGAACAAGTAGACACTGCTAGGGCATGAGGGTGCTTCAGTGTGGGAGTTGCCTCCTGGCTAGCCCTGCACTAAAGCAGCCTTACACCCCAGCCAGCCCCTCTGTAGCACGTTGAGCCTGGTTAAAGCAGCCCTGATCTGGCAGGCTGACCCCTGTGGACTCCCTGCCAACACTCTATGGTCCCAGGTACACATGTAAACACAGCACCTGTTAACAATAAACTCTAGTTTGATATGCACTGGAGTTTATTGTGTTGCATTCATATGTAGATGCTCGCTCTCTTTTTCCTCAGATCTAAGGCTATGATTACATTGCATTCAGAAACTAGGACTGGAACATGGGTAGACATACTTACACTGACCTGTAGTTTACCTAGTTTAACTGAACGTGCCTAATTTAGCAATGAATATGGGGTGGCACAGATTTCAGTGAGGGCTGTGCAAGCAAAATACATACCCAGGGTTCTTGATGTGTTTGCAGGGACTGCACAGATGTCCATACTGCCATATCTTCTCTATTTTGTTACCTAAAGTACCTAAAGATTAAAGATAGCATGGGTGTGGCTACATTCACTGCAGTCACTTCAACTGCAGTGTAAACATACCCTTAGAAATCACTATCTCGTCTTGTAGCACCTCCTGCACAAAGTAGCTTTCTATCCATGATGGACTGGGCAGAAACAAACTTTTTTGGCTTTAGTTATCCACAACCCGTCCAACAGAAATGTTTTCCTTTATTAGCAATTTTTCATAACCCCTTTGCTTCCCAAAATGAATTTCCCCTAGATGTGTTCTTGGCCTGTCTTTGCATCTGCAGCTTATGCTGTGTCTAAGCTTCTGAATCCTGAAGTCTTAGGAACCAGTAATTCTTTCCATTACTCATGCTCACACTAAAAAATAGACATCACTGAATGAAGTGGATCAGCTGTGTCACAAAGTGTCATGTTACAGCTGACTTACTTCATTGGGTGAAAGGCATGTCACTTCTCGTCTCGCCCCTTTGATGGAACAGGACCAGGGAGATCTGTTCTCTGGGACTTGAGGGGCCCGGTTTTGCACACACCAAGATTTTTGAGGCAGGATCAGATCCCTCAAGCCCTAAGAGCACTACCCTGACTTTTCCCACTAGCCTAGATGCATCCCTGGATATCCTGGGGTGGGTCTATATAAGTAGGGCAAGTC
>NW_005842716.1:65021-82753 GCF_000455745.1 Alligator sinensis
AGACCTACTCCTAGAGTCTCTGGGGACCTGTCTGGGTAAATAGGGAAAGTGGGGCTTTATCTGCTTGCACAGAGGACCCATCTCTGAGGACCCATCTGAGTAAGGCAGGAAAGTGGGGCTTTCCCTGCTTACCCAGACCTGCACATGAGATCTCTCGGGGAACAACTGGGTAAGTGGAGAAAGCCCAACTTTCCCTGCTTACCCAGACAGATCCCCAGAGATTCTGGGTTGGCAGGTCTCCAATAAAGGCAAGAGGCACTGGCACTCCATGCCAGGACTCACTCAGGCTTTCTGCAATTCAAAAAATGTTTATGGTGGTACAAATGAGATGTCAAGCAATGTCTGTCTGTTTCTACCCTCAGAGGCATAAGGCAGTTAGGCCCTCAGGGAAGCTACAATGCATGGACTGTGTGGCTGCTGCAGCAGCTGCTATTTTTCTGTCCCCTAACACTCCTTGAAGTCTGTGTTTGGGGCTGCTGCCGCAGTCACCTGCCATAGTTATATGACTGCTTTCACTACCGAGACTTGTAATGGGACTCACTCTCAACTTGAATCAATGCTGCCTCTGGCCTCCATATCTATGGGGGCTGGCTTCCCTATTCTTGCCTGTGGAGATGTTCCCTCCTCCTCTGTGCTGTTCACCATGATCTGGGTGGAAAATGCAAGTGCAGATCTTGCTCCTGATTCTGCAGATTTTTGGCTTTATTTCTGAGAAAATATATTTAGTATGTAGCGTGGGGGGCTCCCCGGTGTCCTTGGCAGCAGACCCAGAAGTGGACTAGAAGCACGTCCGGTCCACTGCCAGGTCCACTGGGAAACATGCAGCACCCCCCCCCCCCCCCCCCGCCTCCCTGGCTAGGCAACTAGTGACTCCTGGGTCTGGAGGGGGCACCCAGGATCCCCCTGCAGCCGATCATGGAGCCGGGGGGTTGGGGGGAGGCCTGCACGCTCTCTTTTGGACCCAGAAGTGGACTAGTAGTACTTCTGGTCCACTTCCAGGTTCACCACCTAGCATGCAGGGCCCCCCCCCCCACACTCCTGTGGGATGCTTCATCTGCCCCAGCATTGCAGCATTTACGAGTGGTGCCTTTAAAGCTGTGTCTATGGCCGAATCACTGATTCTCTGAATCAGCATTGAATCTTCAGATTCGGATTTGGCCGAATCGAATCAGGGACAGTGATCCAAATCAAGAGATCAAATCACTGTCTCCAATTTGGGCTGAATCCAAATCTTAATCGAATACAGCCCGTTTTGCACACCCCTACTGCTTACTAGGCCTCTACTGAAAACTCACAGCTATGCCGGTGGGGGATAGTTAGAGAAGGTTTCTACACTAAGGGTGTACTGCTTCAAACTCCAAGATAGCACTAACACTGATAGTTTCACTTCCTGTTACTTCTACTGAGCTGTCGAGAGACTTTGTCAATAGTTTTTGAAAGCAAAATGATTGCTGTTTTTAGATCTGTTTACATACAACAAAACAAATGCTCTATTGCTGTTTTCCTAAAGTTTTGTTAAAGTGATTGCCCGTCTTGTAATACGGGACGTTCATCACTGTTGCTTATAACTAAGATAGTTACTATTTAAGGTTATGCAAAACCATATTAAGGTATGTGAATATACAGTTAAAAGGAATCAGAAGTTGTGGTAGAGGTGATATTATCTTTTCTTGGACAAACTAGATACCCAATATACAGTTAAGATACCTAAACAACCTTAATTCTGCCCTGTACAGATATATATAGACCAGTGTTTCCCAACCTTTTCCAGCCCAAAGCACACTTACATTAATAAAAAATTTCCACAGCATACCTGTTAAGGCATTCCCCATCCTCATACCTACTGTAGCTCATTGCCATGCCAAAAGTCCGTGGCACATCTGTTCATTACTGACAGCACACTTTCATGCTGTGGCACGCTGGTTGGGAAACACTGACATAGACTGTAAAAATCCCTGGGGTAGAGAATGTCACCCTGTTAATGTGTTTGTGCAGTGGACAGCAACATATGTTCCTGGTCAGTGAGTGACATTCAAATGCTACAAGAATAAAATACTCTTAATGCCATGATAGAGAAAAGTAAGAAAAGAAAGTGCTTCTCAAAATCAATTTAAATTAATCTGAAGCCATAAACATTAATGTGCATTAGTTATAACTGTATGGTTTATTGCATGAAATTTCAGAGTTAAGATACTTTCAATGATTGAACTGTCAATTTTATTACCTTAATATTTTTGGATTTCTTCCAAATTGAACCTTGATTGCAAACCTTCTGCGTTTTAATGCTTGATATTACTTATTTGCTTGTTTGTTTGTTTGTTTTGGGGCCAATTACAATATCCCTGCAACATGTTTTACTTGTTAGTTATTGGTGTGTACTCTCAGTTTTACTAGTGTTATATTTTGTGTGAGACAGAGGGAAAAATGACATCTGCTTGGATCCTTGCAGTTTATTTTCATGATGCGTTCTCTCTAGCAATCCATGGCATTTGATAGAAACAGTGTATAGAAAACTGCAGGTAGTCCAAAGCAACAGAATGTTGCAGAGTCATGTATTGTTGCTGTCTTTGCTGCTATATTTTAATATTTTCTCCTTAGGAATCTGTTTGGTTCTTCCTCATTCTAGCACAGTGAAACTGGTGGAGGAATCTCAGAGATGATACCCACCTAGGCAGTCATTTTATAGTAATATGCTTGTATAACAAATGGCAGACCAGATCAGCAGTTGTCTAGTGTTAGGCTAGTGGGTTGGTGTGTACAATTACCTGATTACTCCCTTGCCCAATCATCTCTAGCTGACAAATTTCTCTTTTCTACCAAAAAATGTTTGAAAAAAGCATGTATCACCATCTGCTCTAAATTCCTTCCTGGGAATGTTTTGTAATATCAAAGAGGGCATTTCTCACTCAGTTTCCTCTGGCTATCATTTGCTCCTGGATTGCAGGTGTGTATAAAGCATAGTGTAAGTGGGAAACTGGCATCACACATCATATGGATGTTCCTGTCTGAGCGCTGTAAATCATTATTAATTTCAACTTCAAGACAGGTGAAATTTATGTGGTTGAAGTTTTAATGTCAACCTTCAAAACAGCTGCACTTCAAAACTTGTTTCTTCAATTTAACTTAATGTTTCCTTCTCTTGAGGACTGGTTACAGTGGGCCAAGTGCAGAAGGAAAACCAGCTTTTGTGAACATAAAAAAAAAATTCAATGTGCACAATATATATGTGAACAACACTAATCTTATGATGGCAGCCCAGCATCTGGTGTGCTGACCTCCCAGAAGGGAGGAAGTCTGCACATAAAATACATGTACACATTAACTAAGGAGAAAACGCTGTAACAAAGCTGGTCCATAGCTAATAATAAGGTTCTTGGTGGCTATACAGAAGACCTTTTATGTGAAGGACTAATCAAAATATTCCTTGTCAGATGTGGAGCACCCATGGGACACAAAGATGTTTCTGACCCTAAAAGACATTTTTGGTTTTGAAATTGCTCATTCTGTCATGGAGGACTAGTACTCAGATATTTACCAGATCATGGCAATGCTCTTGGATACGTTTGAACCGATAATCGTGATGCCTTCTTTATTATTTACTATTTTGCAAATGCGGAAGAATTGCTTCCCTTGACTTCAGTGCACATGACTTTCTGGTTGTTTTCCCTATAGTAGTGTTTGAAGTCTAAATATTCCTGTACTTTACTCAGAACCGGGAACCCTTCAGTCTTAATGCTGAATATAGTCTGGATACCATGAAGGCCACACAGAAGCATCTAGGGTACCCTTTGTTTTATTCATCTGTTTTGTGCTCTTCTCTGAGAAACTTCAGGTGCTCTTCTGTCAAAGAGTACTATCACACTGAAATCCCTTAGGTCTTTGTGTAAGCTAAGGCTGCTTTTTTCGGTTTAATTTTGGATTTTTTTTGAAGGGGAAAGAGGGAGGCAGGGAAGGGAAGAAAAGGGGGGTGTTTTTTAAAAAGGCTCCCGTGTTGTAGATTATGGTGCTACTACAACATTCAGGCATAGAGCTGTCTTTAATTATGTGAAGTTTCCTCAGGTACAAAAAATGAAGCAGCTGTTCCTTCGCTTGGCCGTGGTGGGGATCCTTTGGTCTTAACCCCCCCCCCCCGCATTTTTATTACTATTGGCCCCAGCAAGCTGTGTTTTGAAGAGACTGTATCATCGCAACAAAATAATCACAGCTGGGAAAAACACACAAATCCAGACCTGACTTTTGTATGAAGGAGGGGCTTCTCTTGAATTAGCAGATAAAAAGATTTCTGGAATCAGGGTTGGCATAACTATGTAGAAGAGCAGTTAAACTGGAAATCAAAGGATAAGGATGGGATAACCTCATAAAGTCTCCACACTGGGGAATATATATGCAGCAGAAGGCAAACTGAGTAAATGTAGATGAAATTACTAAAAAGATATACAGAGTCATTGAAGTGAAATGGCAGACATCAAAAAAGATGGATGTTGGAGAAATATTTCTGTCAACACAGTGATGGTAGCTGTTCCAACTGGGACATTGGACATTGCTGAGCAGCAGCTTCTGCCTGGCCATTGCCTCTGTTCAGCGGCAGGGAGGTGGTCCAGAGCAGGCATGGGGCAGGCCAGGTCGGGGCTGTGCACATGGGTTCTGGCTGGTTTGCTGTGGCTGGGGCAAGTCCAGAGAGGCCATGGGGTGGACTGGGGTCAGGGCTGGGTCTGTGTGCTGTTGATGGTGAGGAGCTGTAGGGCACACAGCTGTTGCAGAGGTGCTGACCAACCCATAGCAACTCCCCAGACTGCTATGTGGCCCACAGGCCCAAATAATTGCCCACCCCTGCTCCAGAAGTTATGGGATAATTTGCTAATATCAGAAATTAGGGGAGACTAAATTCCTTGATATTGATCGGATAACAAGTGCAGTAGGGAACAGATATTTTTTGATAGTATAATTGATAAATTTATCTACCAAATGGTCCTTGAGACAGTAAGAAGCAATGCTATGTTTTACTGAAGTTTGGCAAGTCAGAAGAGCAAGTACTATCTGCTGCTTCCTGAGGAGGAGGAAAAATTGGCGAGGAAGGATTATGGATCTACTTGAATGGTCCTACTAGAATATCTGTAAACAAGATATTAAGAGTAAGAAGAGGACCTATGAAAAGTGGCAAAAGGGATTGATCAATAAGGAAAAAGATCTTTCAGAGGTTACAAAGTGCAGAAATAAATAAATAAAGTGCAAATGTATTTGGAAATGGACCTTGAATTTTCCTTTGTAGAATTAATTAAAGAGAAATAAAACAAAATAAAAGTAAAATAAAAAAGAACTTGGAGGCAAGAGGTGGGGGAAGTTGGGTGGAAACAGGAACAGTCTAGGTGGCCATGTCTGCACAAGATGCTGAATACGCAGTAGCTCATTGCTACTGCACAGTAGTGTCGCATGGCACAAAGTGTGACACAACGCTATTTCACAGTAGTAATGAGCTACTGTGCAGTCAGCATCAACTAAAAGCTGTTCAGGGACACTATTACACAGTTAATACCAGTTACTGCTCAATCAGCATCTTGTGTAGACACAGCTGGTAAGGCTCTGGTAATTCAGGACTACATTACTTCACTTTTCACTAATGATGATATAAATGGGGTTAATGTCAGAATACCGAATGCGAATGAAGGGAATGATTATGGAAATTCCCACATCTAAGGTGAAAGCTAATATATATTGCTTACAGTGATGAAATCTCTTTCCAGAAATCTTGAAGGTATTGACACAGGAAATAGTTACTAAAGCATGCCTCATCAATGAGTCTGTCAATTTAGGGATTATGTCCCATGACTGGAGAATAGCAAGCAGAAAAACAACTAAGTGCGTGGGTCACACTTTTCTTTTTGGAACATTCAAGTGTGTCACTTTACTTTCAGTTGGCTGCAAAGCAGTTATGAAAAAACAAACTGGAAATTAGAAGGAGGTTTCTAATGACGAGACAAGTGATGTTTTGGGAGGGCTTCCAACATTGGGGCAACAAGACTAAGTTGTTTCAATATAGAGCTTGGCAAATTTATGGAAAGGATGGTATTGGCTTTCCCTTTCTGCCTTCCCCCTCCCTCCCAGTGAACACTTTATTTGGTTTCTGTGTTTGTTACTTTCACCCAAAACATTGGACATTGGCTATAGCTGGAGATGACCTTTGTTGTAATACACTGTTTCCCAGCCAGTTCTTACAAACCTCTCAGACTTGTCTAGGTGGTCTTGCTTATGTACTGAGAGTTGAACTGATAGCAAATTTGGGGTAAGGAAGGATTTTTTTTTCTCAAGTTGTTGGCAAGAGCCAGTAGCTTTATGCACTTCTAATTTAGTTCAAGGCATGGTCTTCCTCCTCAGATCATCTGTGCATAAATTATTCTAATACTTTTCGCATTGCATTTCGGGCATAGTTGTCTCATCTTTACCTGTGGCTTGTTGTTTGGATTTATTCCTCCTAGGTTGCATTGTGGTTCTGATGTGTGAGAAGCATTGGAGCAGCTGATCTTGGAGCCCTTTGGACAAATGGTTGACTGTAGATATAGGGGACAGGGATTGAAGGTGCAGGCAGCCCCTTTGAGTGCATTACTTATTAGAAATGGTCAAGTATCTGATTGTCTTTCTCCTTGGGTGACTGATATTCACAGATAGAGGGAGAGGATAAAATGCTGTAGTACAGTCAGCATGGATGTCATGCCCTGTTGGGATACCATTACATCTTAATTATGAAAGCCACATAGACGTAAGGGAGATGCTTTGATTCATTAAATGGGAAGCAATTCAAGAATGTTTGTTTGATGTGTGATTTAAAGCCTACTTATGCATCCTAAAGGACTTGCCATAATTAAACTACAACAAATTTCCAAAGTTCAGGAGCAGGCACAGTAGGATAACAGAGTGGGTGGGGAGGGAAGCAATTTGAACATAAACTGTTTCATTTCTCAAGAACACAAACAGGTTGTACTAGCAGTAGTGGGCACACATTGCATTAATAGTCAAAGCTGTATACTGCCTGAGAAAACAGAAAAAGTTGCTTCCTGTCATACAACCTTGAGTCGTGATCTCATCAAATCTCTCAGGCTAAGCTGTGCTTGATCATATTAGTAGCTGGATAGGAGACATGCTAAGAAATCTCTGCATGCTTGTAGGAAGTAGAATTGGTAGTTAAGCAATCAGTGCCATAATTCCCTCAGAGTGAGGGCTGAACTATTGCCCCAGCATTGTGTTAGCAGGTTCTGTGCTGTTAGAAGTGTGATGTAATAATGAGATTCTGGCCACTTGTAGTTATTAAAGATCCCTTGGAACCTTTCAGAAGAGTATTAATCGGTGATGCACTGGTCAAACTCCAAATTGGGTAATTACATTATGCCTGCCTGTTCCCCTCCACAGTTTCAGTTGTTTGTTCTTTTTTTAAAATGCAATTATGGCCTAAATCATTGTGTAGTTTTTCTGTGCTCTCATTAATGACCCACTCCAGATGTTGTTATATTTGAGGCATGGGGAAAGTGATTCCTTGTCACAGAAATCACTATAGAGAAGAAAATCAGTAATGTGTTTATTGGTGATAAAAGTAACATTTGAGAAATCATCGTGGTGCGCTGTGACCAGGGGGGTCCCTCAAAGCTCTGTCCTAGGGCCTATACTATTTAACATCTTCATCTATGATGTAGACATTGGTGTCAGAAGTGGACTGGCCAAGTTCGCCGATAACACCAAACTCTGGGGTAAAGCATCCACACCTGAGGACAGGAGGGTGATCCAGGAGGATCTTGACAGGCTCATGAAATGGGCAGATGAGAACCTGATGGTGTTCAACACCGAAAAATGCAAGTTTCTCCACCTTGGGAGGAAAAACCTGCAGCATCCTTATAGGCTCGGCAGTGCTACGCTGGTTAGCACCACAGATGAAAGGGACTTGGGGGTCATGACTGACCACAAGATGAACATGAGCCTTCAGTGTGATGCTGTGGCTAGTAAAGCGAGCAAAACGCTGGCTTGCAACCATAGATGCTTCTCAAGCATATTCCAGGACGTCGTTCTCCCTTGTATTCAGCCTTGGTGAGGCCGCAGCTGGAGTACTGCATCCAGTTTTGGGCCCCATAATTCAAAAAGGATGTGGAGAAGCTTGAAAGGGTGGAGAGGAGTGCTGCGTGCATGATCAGAGGTCAGGAAAACAGACCTTATGATGAGTGGCTGAGAGCCATGGGACTCTTCAGCCTGGAAAAGTGCAGGCTCAGGGGCAATCTGGTGGCCACCTATAAATTTATCAGTGGTGTTCACAAGGATCTGGGGGAACGTTTGTTCACCAGAGCACCCCAAAGGATGACAAGATCAAATGGTCACAAACTCCTCTGCCACCAATTCAGACTGGACATAAGAAAGAACTTCTTTACTGTTTGAGCCCCAAGGATTGGAATAGACTGCCGCCGGAGGTGGTTCAATCACCCACTTTGAACGCCTTCAAGACACATTTGGATGTTTATCTTGCTGGGATCCTATGATCCCTGCTGACTTCCTGTCCCTGGGGAGGGGGGCTGGACTCGATGATCCTCCGGGGTCCCTTTCAGCCCAAATGTCTATGAAATCTATTAAATTTATATTACATTACCTGCTACAACTTATCCTTCAGCACCACAAAAAAGTAAAAATGCTTTGATCCTGTGATCTGTCATTTGTTTTATTAAGGCTAGAACAGGAGAGTACAGGTGTAAAGAAAAGTGATTTTGTTTAAAAGGCCATTGACTATTTCTTTGCTAATGGTTTGAAAAATAATATGAAAATGAAAATTACACCCTTAGATCATTACCAGTAACAGCAGTTACAAGCATAAACTCCAAGCAGTCAAATGGGAATACAACCAGGAGGTATTGAGAATAACACAAGCATTTGCTTTGAGACCTATTGATTCAGGTTATTAATGATATGTAACAATAATATAAATATTTATGGTCCACTTAATAGAATGACTAAATAGAGGAAATGATAACAAATGCTATAACTAAGTTTACTGGAGAGGTTCATATTTCAAGAAAATTGATTTGGTTCCACTAAACTGGACCCACACACGTGCTTTTGTGCATTTATGAAGAATCTAATAATAATGAAGAAAACTCATGCTTGTCTGTGATATTCAGTATCAAACAGCAATTAATCAATAGCCTCTTTTTAGAAAATTCTACAGCAGGAGAAATTGAAAAATCAGTTATTTTGCTTGGTTAAGTCTTAAAATATGCAACTTACATAGGACGTCTGGCAAGGGAGATACTATGATGACAATTTTAACCTAGGTGGTTTTAGGTATCTGACAGGGGAGATCCCCTTCTACTTACCCTTGAATGACTCAGTGTAGTTGAAGGTGGAGACCTGCCCATTGCACTGCAGGCAGGCACCTCTGCAAGTCTACTATAGCCTCTCAGTTGGAAGATCTCAGCTACACAATTTTTGGTGATGGGGGATTGCTCTCAGGTCCTGCCTCTAGCTTGCTCCTTCCACCTTTTGGCTAGGGGCAAGCAAAATTAGGGGGTATCTATACTCCATGGCGTCTGGGCTTGGGGTTTGTATATAGATTTCATAGATTTCATAGACATTAAGGCCTGAAGGGACCTCAGAAGATCATTGGGTCCAGCCCCCCGCCCAAAGGGCAGGAAGTCAGCTGGGGTCATAGGATCCCAGCAAGATAAGCATTCCATTTTTTCTTGAAGGTGTTCAATGTAGGTGCTTGAACCACCTCCAATGGCAGGCTAGTCCAGACCTTGGGGGCTCGGACAGTAAAGAAATTCTTCCTTATGTCCAGCCTGAAACGGTCTTGCAGCAGTTTATAACTGTTCGACCTTGTCATCCCTTGGAGTGCTCTGGTGAACAAACGTTCCCCCAGATCCTGGTGGTCAACCCTGATAAACTTATAGGTGGCCATCAGATCACCCCTGAGCCTGCGCTTTTCCAGGCTAAAGAGCCCCATAGCTCTCGGCCTGTCATTGTAAGGTCTGTTTTCCTGACCTCTGGTCATGCGCGTGGTGCTTCTCTGGACTCTCTCAAGCTTCTCCACATCCTTTTTGAATTGTGGGGCCCAAAACTGGATGCAGTACTGCAGCTGCGGCCTCACCAAGGCCGAGTAAAAAGGGAGAATAACATCCTGGGATTTGCTTGAGAAGCATCTATGGATGCAAACCAGCGTTTTGGTTGCTTTACTAGCTGTAGCATCTCATTGAAGGCTCACGTTTATCTTGTGGTCAATGATGACCCCCAAGTCTCTTTCTTCCGTAGTGCTAGCCAGTGTAACACTGCCGAGCCTATAAGGATGCTGCAGGTTTTTCCTCCCAAGGTGGAGAACCTTGCATTTTTCAGTGTTAAACACCATCAGATTCTTGTCCGCAAATTTTGCGGAGCCTGTGCAGATCAGCCTGGATTGCCCTCCTGCCTTCAGGTGTGGATGCTTTGCCCCAAAGTTTGGTGTCATCGGCGAACTTGGCCAGTCCGCTTCTGACTCCAGTGTCCACATCATTAATGAAGATGTTGAACAATATGGGTCCAAGGACAGAGCCTTGGGGGACCCCACTGGTCACAGGGCACCATGATGATTGACCTCTGTCAATTACTACCCTTTGGGTCTGACCACGGAGCCAATTTCCCAGCCAGTGGATTGTGATGGACCCAAGGCCACAATTGGCCAGTTTTGCCAAGAGGTGATCATGGGATACTAGATCAAAGGTTTTTTTGAAGTCAAGATATATGACATCAATCTATTCTCCCCTGTCCAGGTGATAGGTCACCTGGTTGTAGAAAGAAATGAGATTGGTCAAGCAAGAAACACAACAAACCCGTGCTGGCTATCCCTCAGGATGTTGGTGTCAGACAGTCCATTAAGGATGGCCTCTTTAATAAACTTTTCTAAGACCTTCCCCGGGATAGAGGTCAGGCTAATGGGCCTATAGTTAGCCGGATCCACTTTCCTCCCTTTCTTGAAGATAGGCAGCACATTGGCCTTCTTCCAGTCTTTGGGCACTTCACCAGAGCACCAGGAGTTCTCAAAGATCCATGCCAGGGACTGGGTTATGATGCTCGCCAGCTCCTTGATTACCCTGGGGTGTAGATTGTCAGGGCCAGCATATAGGAAAATCCATATAGGATGCCTGCCATGGATTTGGGAGTATTCAGAGCCCCAGGCTGAAGAGTCTGAGAGGTAGGATACTTGCCAGTGGCTGAGCCACACAATTTTAAACAACTGAGCTCTGCTTAGTCAATAGAATTTGGCTAATTTAGGCCATGTGTTTTATAGTCATGTTCAGTGTTGGCTGAATTTAATCAGCTTCCTAGTTGGTTTCCCTTACTGACCACATGCTGCTTTTGACAGCAGTTTAATGATAGACAATGTCTTCAAGTTTTCTTGTATGTGATCATAAGATGCAGGGCTTTTTTCCTCATTCTGGTTGGGGAAAAAAGTTATCTTATATTCAAGTAAATATGGTATATTTTTCATCATTAAACAAAAAGGAGGACATGTTAAAGACTGATTGGGGAAAATAACTTTAGAAGTGGAATAGCATTCACATCAAAGAGGTGACTGAGCTACACAGAGTGAAGTGACTGAGCTACAAAATTCAGACCCACATGGTTTGCATTTAGATTCAGTGATCTGATTCAGGTCATTTTTTACTTTTTACTGAGGTTTTTAGTACAATGTTAACTTTCTTCCTTTCCTCATTCTCCTTTTACCCTTTGGAGTTTTAATAAAAGGAAGCTTTGAATAGGAGCACCACCATCTCTTACCACAGCTATTTATATAGCATCAGTCCTAGTAATATCTAGGCAGTAGACCGTGTCAGTCAGACTCTCAGAAGTAATTTATAAGAGACTATGATGTAGGCTAAAAATAGACATTTATTAACAAAAGTACAGGATCTACTGTTGTTCTCTTTTTTTATCCCCTTGATTTGATTTTCTGTAAAACCTTAATATTCAAAAAAGAGAGTGGATCTGATTTCACCATTGTTTTGTATCTAATGAGGTCATGTGCATGTGTACACATTGTATGTCAATAGCATTCTTATACCCTTTCTTCACCAGTATAAATTACTTGGATTTGTATGAGACTTTGATGAGACTTCCAAGGTCATATAGTCTAACACACTGCACTGATGCAGAATTTGCTATTTCTGTACCATCTCAGACGGATGACTGTCCAACCTCTTTTTAAAACCCTTAATTAGGGTAGGGTTTTAAAGTCCACAATTTTTCTAGACAGTTTGTTCTTACAATTAGATTTTTTTCCTCTGATATTTTATCTAAACTTTCGTTGCTGTTGCTGATGCCTGCTGCCTCATGGTCTGCTTACCATGGCAATGGAGAACAAATTTTCTCCTCATTTTTAATAAACATTTTTCAAATATTTGAAAACTGCTATTATGACCCAGTTCAATTTCCCCTTTTTCCAAACTGTATGTACGTAATTCCTTAAACTTTTCATTAAATCACTCACATTCCCACCCATATGTTACTGTTGTCAGTTGTCCCTTGATTTTCATAAGGATGTCCAAACTACATATATTATTTCCCCCTAAGGTCTAATCAGTACTTGATAGAGTGAAGCTATCTCATCCCTTGTCTTTGCATATAATGCTTCTGTTATAGCCACCCAAAATCACATTTATTTTCCTTTCTACTCCATCATATTGCCTACTTTCATTGAGTTTGTGATCTCACATGACTCCCATATTCTTCTTGGCAGCTCTAACACTGAGCCAATTTCCCCATTCTACATTTATGTATTTGGGTTTTATCCCTTATATGTAGTGTGATCATATAGGACAACATGAAATCTGGGACACTGTGAAACCCAGGATACTACCTGCCACCCGCTTCTCGCTGCCCCTGCTGCTGCAGGCAGAGATAGGGGCTGGTGGCATGGTTTAGCTCTAGTATTGCCATTCAGAAAGCTAAGGGATTCAATGGCCCATCAGTGATCCATTGTTCTTTACTTTGCAGATGTTAACAATTATCTTCCCTTTTTTAATGGTCATTCCAATAATCAAGCTAAACTATTTTAGGGCAATTTTACTGTCTGCTAGGGCTTTCTATTTCACAGTTTGTGATGCTCTGTCTCCCTGCCCTGTGCCCATGACACTTGTTTTAATTAGCTCCAGCTGGCCAGGACCAACCTCTGAAATCTGGGACCTTCCCTGCCAAACCAGGACATATGTTCACCCTACCTATACGCAGTATCTTATACTTTTCCTTGTGGAATCGCATGTAATTGCCAATATCCCAACTATTCAATTTACCAAAATCCCTTGGAATTGTAATCATATTGTCCAAAGTGCTTGCAGTTCCTCCCAATTTTGTGGCCTCAGCAAATAGAACAAATATAGTCTATATTCCATTTAAACCATATAATAAAAATGTTAAACAGCACTTGGTCCTGGAACAGACCCCTGCGGAACCCCATTTGAGACCTTTTGCCAGTCTGAAGTTGATCCATTAATAGTTATTCTTTGCTTATGAATTCAACCAATTCAGCTAATTATGCACTTATGGTATTTGTTCGTTTCTCCAACTTATTTATGAAAATGGTATTTAGAACTGTCAAAAACTTTAGTAAAGTGCAAGCATACCACTCTGACTGCACCTCTCTTATCTACCAAGCTAGTTACCCAGTCAAAGAAGTAAATCAAATTGATTCAGCATGATTTGTTCTTGACAAATCCATATTGGCTGTTTGTGATTACCCATTCTTCTTCTCACTATTTACAAATTGAATGTTTTATAATTCTCAGGTATCGAATTCATTCTGACTGGTCTGTAATTCCTTGGGTCCTCCACATCCTTGCTATTTTAAAGCTGGGTAATATATAAACCCTTCTCCAGTTCCATGGAACATTATCTGGCATCTACAATGTCATTATTTATTGCCAGTAAATCCAAAATAATGTAAGGCTGTGAAGAGTCTGGCCTCGTATGTTTATAAAATGACTTTTATTACATTTCTTATTATTTTGTGCCATTCCACCAGTATCATTATTCAACTATCTGTAGTTCAGCTCTCACAATACCTTAAGGGATCACTTGCATGGGAAAATTTGTTCAGAATAGCCTAGAAATTCACAGTGCACTGGTGACTTTGCATCTATGTGCACATTTTGGGCATTTATACATATGCTCTGGGAGGTGGGGGGTGGCATTTTAATTAGAGTGGCTCTGAGAGATGCTTTAATTGACGCATCTGAAGCATCATCTGTATCATCATCCTTGTGCTGAAAAACATGGCGGGGGCACTTTAACTAAAGCTCATCAAACACACCTTAGTTAAAGCACTCCCACCACCATTTTTTAGTGCGGGGACATTGATACACATCATGCTAGAGTCTGATGGAGCGTGGTAATTACCACACTCCAGCAGACTCAATTAATTGAATCTGTTCTGATGTGCTGTAATTACAGTATGTCAGAGCAGTCTCCTTGCATGTGTATAGGCTCTATCTTAGTGCATACCAAAGGAGTCTTTGTTTGAGGTATGTTACTCTTCTCTGAAAGTAGACTAAGCCACCTCACACATAATGCATATTAAGAGTGTCTATAGCAACTGCCAGGCTTTAAATTCATACCTTAACTACCAACTCCTATATAGATAGCCATCGATTACCATTTATGCTATTCCCATATAACATTTTCTTTACATTTACACCCACTTTTAGCCTTCTTTACATTCCCAAATTTCAAGTCAAGAGATCCTAGCCATACCAAAAGTAAGGCATCTCAGTTTGGTAGTTTCTTAACATGGTTAGTTGCCTTTTTTCCTTTACAGCAAAATATTAATTCAGATTAATTTGAAAAAAAATATGTTATGGGTATATCTTTCAACCCCAATACTTTTTGCCTTTTCTTTCCAAACATTGCAAGTTTTCTTCTAACATTTATTAACGTAGGTGTGGCTCCTGTTACTTAAAGAGGAAACTGCATCAGGGTGAGCTGACTCAGATGAAGATAGCAGCTAAGGAACTAGCTACCTGCTAGCTGAGTTGTAGCCGAAAACAAGCAGTAACCGGCACCAGGGACAGACAGTCAGGCTGCTCAGGGGTGAAGAGCTGCAAATGGCAGCTATGCTGCAAGGACAAGCAGAGAGGGCCTTAGGGTCAGACTGAACACATTTGTGACAGCTGCTGATTCACCTTACCAGAAGGGGCAGGGCTTAGTGCAGACGCAAGCTCAGGGCCTGAGCCTACACAGTCAGTCTGGCTCAAGAAGCTGCAGAGGAAGGAGTGTTGGTGTTATAACCAGAGGGCTTACTTCTTTGTTATAGTTTATATCAGCAGTTCCCAATCTGTGGTACAGGTACAACCAGTAGTATGCAGACAACTTGTCAGTGGTACACATTAACAGATTTATAATAATTACTTTCTATGACAAAAATTTGCTGGTGGTACTTAAGGTTGTATTGTTTTAAGTTGGTGGTACACAATCTATCAGAGTTTGGGAACCATTGGTTTAGACCAGTGGTTTGAGTGGGACTGTGAAGAGTAGTTGTGGTGGTCCCAGTGGTGCTGAGGGGCACGTGACCACTTTGAACCCAGCCAGGGCCCAGGCAGGGCATTGATAGGCAGCACCCAAGAAGGGGTAAAGCCAAAGTTGGACTAGGGCATGCTTAGCTACCACTTACTGTGGCTAGTGGCCTAGTACCTGAGAAAGGTGGAGATAGGGCCAACAGCCCATACCCGTAGAGGGGCAGAACAGTGCCCAAGAGGGGCAAGGACCAGGGCCAGGAGCCTGAAGCCTGAGAGGGGCAAAACCAGTGCCTGAGAAAGGCAACAACCAGGGCCAGGGGTCCAAAACCTGAAAGCCAGAGCCTGCTAGGGCAATCCTAGGTCTGGAGCCCAGAAGCTGGGTCCACAGTGGAACTGAGGTAAATAGCCCAGGAAGAGAAAAGGGGCAGAGGCCAAGCAAGCCAAGGTCCTAACAAGGGAGACTCATTTGACTGGTAACATCCACCAGGCTAGAGTGTGGTGACATGAGGAGGCCAAAAAAGGACATGAGGAGGCCAAAAAATCACCCTTAAGGCAGTGGGCAATTAGGGCATAACTTTGAGTGGATGAAATCTCACTTTGGGATCCCTGGAACAGCCTCCCTTTTACAAGTGTAGCAGGAGAGCAGAAAGGGAGGATGCTCAAAGGGTAGGGTTAAACCAGGGCCTGAGTGGCCACCAAAGGGTACCGTGGCCACTTCTGGGGCCGGTCATTGATACAACATGTTACAAAGCATTCACAATGAGTCCTTATTCCTCCTAGTTTCCATCACAGATCAAACGTTAGAAATAGCTGTGCAAAATGCCCCATGTCTTTTCAAAGTGATATATTCAAAATTATATGATTAGAAATGTTCAGTCAGCTGAGAAATTTGATTGACTTAACATCCCTGAGCTCTTTATCATTCTATTTTACTTGCATCACTCTTATTACAGAATCATCTGCGTGGAACAACAGAGCACCTAAGGAGAGTTTTCCTTAGGGCAGTACAAATCTTGTCATTCCCTTACTAACATACACATAGCATTTTCTATTGTTTTATTATGACTTATAGATTATCAAATAGTATAACAAGAACCTCAGCATAATGCTTGTGTGATATATAAATTGTTTTCAGCAAATGAGCTAATTAGCATTATCCCTCCTGCTTTTTACATGAATCCTTTTCTTTCTTTTCCCCAAAGAGTGCCTCTTACACATGCACCCTCAAAATAATTGATGTGCAGACAGACTAGACAGACTGAATACTGCTCTGTTTTTTCTGCAAATGTGTGCCTAAGAGAGTCAATGTGGAAATGTCTAAAGGGAAACTTGGTCATATTAATAGGAATTAGTATTAGATCATAATGTGGGCAGTCAGGGAATGCCAACATAAATTAAGATACAGCTAGCAGGGGATGTGAAAGGCAAGAAAAAACATTCTAGTACTATGCAAGGAGAAAGGGAAGCCCAAAGAAACAAAATGGGGAGGCCAAAGGGGGGTGGGGAGAGGGGGACATGAATGAGGAAGGCAATCTGCTACTGGACAATGCACAGGAACCTGAAGTATTTCATACCTTTATTTTATTTTTTATGACAGGGTTCATGAATAAGATCAGCTATCAGATGATGAGGAAGGATTGGCAAGGAGTTAAGTAATTTAGAGTTGGAGAAGAACAGATTACAGTACTTAGAAGCTGGATGTTTTAAGTAGACAGGGCCAGACAAGCTTCCTCCTAGAGTACTTAAGCAATTAGCTAGTTATCACAGACCCTTTGTAATTATTTTTGAGAAACCATGGGGCACGTCCAGATGAGTGCACACGTGTCTGTTGCCCCGCCTCAGACCCCTTTGAGGCGGGGCAACAGGCATGTGCAGGAATGAAATTTTTTTTCCCATGCTGCAAGTTTGCAGCGCGGGGAGAAAATTAGACCAGGGGTTTAAAATAAATGAAGAATAAAAAAGTGGGGCAGGGCACGGTCCCCAACCATGCCCTGAGGCAACTGGAGGCTGGGTCCTCCAAAGAAATGCTCTGGCTGCCAGAGCATCTCTATGGTTGCCCCTTGCCCTGGTGCTGAAACACACAGCCGGCTAGGGGTCGGGGGGGCTGGAGGGACCCCCAATGGCTCCGCCCACTCCCCCAGCCCTGCCAACCCCTGCCAGCACCCCATAACCCTGCCTGGGCTGGCCCCTCCCCCTCCAGCTCCCCCGAGCCCCCTGAGCCCTGCC
>NW_005842716.1:83127-107444 GCF_000455745.1 Alligator sinensis
TTGAGGGGGCTGCAGCAGCTGGTGGGGGATGAGGCCAGGTGGGGAAGCAATCACGAGGCTGGGGTGGGGCATGTGGCCCTTGCAGGGGGGATGGTAGCCCCTGCAGGGGCCATTTGGCCCCCATTGGGGGGTCTTTCCCCTTGTGTGGGGGATGAACCCCCTGTTGTGAGACCATACCCCTTGTGAGAGTGCCAATCCCATTGTTGGGGGTCTGAACCTCTTTTGGGGGGACAAATACCCTTTTGGGGGGCTGAATCCCCTGTTGGGGTGCTAAACCCCTTGTGTAGGGGCTTAACCCTGTGTTGAGGGGCTGTAGCCCTTGTGTGGGGGACCAACCCCTTGTGTGGGGGCCATCGCCCTGTGGGAGGGCAGCAAAATATGTATTCATGAATTCATGAAGCATGTATTTAGAGTTCAGTTTATTATTATGATAAGAGACTTGCTTTAATGCTGTAGATGTATCAATAAAACATTGTCCAACTGATCGCTGTCTCCGTCTCATTCTCTCTCTTTATAGTGGTCTTTTGTTTTACTTGTGGAGGAACATGGATTTGTGGGTATTTTAGAGAGTGATTTTGGGATTTTTTTTTATCAGGGATTTTTCAGTTTTCCAATAGGGAACACCAGAATTCCTGCTAGGGAGGCCAGTGGCAGGACCCTGCCTGCTCAGAGCTGGCACCTTGGACCCTGCTGGCTGTGGCTGACCTCCTGGCCAAATGGGACCAGGAGGACATGCTTTGACAGTTCAAAGCAGCCCACCACACCCGGAACATCTTCCGGGTGATAGCTGCCCCGACGGCCGGGCAGGGGGCACAAAGGACAGTAGTGCCGCACAAAGGTCAACCCTGTAACCACAGTCCACTGGGAGCTGGCCCAGAGGGGCAGATGCCTCTACTGGCTGTGCAGTCCCCATCTGGGTCTGGCAGATGCACAGCAGGTCAAGCCCCCACTGCCAGACTGCTGCAGTGGGTAGAGGATACAGGGAACTCTCAGGGCTGCTTCAGCAGTCCAGCTGGCACAAAGGGGAGTCTCCACAGGTACCAATTGGCTGGGCCCCAGAAGCTCCTGAGAGCTAGTAGCCCTGAGCTACTTGCCAGGATGGCGTTTTATACTGCTGGGTCCAGGTCAGGGCAGCTTTGTATAGTCCTGGGGACAGCACAGGTGCTGGCCCCAGGCTCTAGCTCCCCTTGGCTGAAGATTTCAGAGCAGTCAGGCAGGGTTATTTTGCCCCTAGTGGTACAATTTGCTCCACAACAAAGTGCATGTCTGAGCACGTGCTCTGAGGCTAAAAGCCCCGGCTCAAATTTGCACCACTTCTATTTGAGCTGCTGCAAGCGCACGTGCTTGCATGTGTGGACGCGCCTGTGGAGGTCAGGTCAGTTACTGGATGCCTGGAAAAAGGCAAAGAGAATGCTTTTTTTGTTAAAGGGAAGAAGGGCAAAGACAGTGCCAATCTTTAGGGGATTTTTAAAGTGGAAGGAGGAGGATCAGGAGAATTGAAAGCTAGTCAGTCTGACATTGGTTCCAGAAAGATTATGAAACAAATCAACAAAGAATCTATTTCTAAGCACCTAAAGCATAACAAGATAATTGGGAATAGGCAACGTACATTTAACAAACGAAATTCATGACTGTCCATCCGGATATCTTTCTATGATAAGGTGATGAAATTTGTGGATGGCAGATATAATTAGTAGTAAGTACTAAACTAAGGAAATACAGTCTAGATGAATGTTCTGTAAAGTGGTTACAGACCAACCATCATGCTCAAACAGCATTCATCAATGACTTGATATCTACTTTGGAGAGGTATCAAGTGGGATTCCTCAGAGTCCGTCCTGGGTGTGGTACTGTTTATTATCTTTATTAATATTTTGGAAGATGGTATTGAGTGCAGTGCACAGAGTGGGGGAGAAGTGCAGATTGTACCAAATTAGGTGGAGTTACAGAAATTTTGGAAAATAGGATGACCATGATAAATCCGAGAAGGTCCAAAAATAATCAAATGACATTCAATAAGGACAAGTGCAAAATCCTGCACTTTGGACACAACAAATATACAAATGCAGACAGAGGGATGACTGGTTAGGCTGCAGTCCTGCAGAAAAAAACGTTGGACTTATAATGGACTGCAAACCGACTATGAGTCAACAATGTGCTCTTGTAAAGCCCATAGCATACTGGGCTCTATTAATAGGAGTGTCACCTGCACAGGGAGGTGATTACTCTATTGAGCTCTGATGAGGGCTTGTCCACCATACAGTTTTACGAACTAGAAGAAAAATGTAGAAAATTGGAAAGAGCTCAGAAGAGAACTAGAAAAAGAAGGAAAAAGATAGAGGTCTGAGAAACATGGCTTATGAATAAGGGTGCAAGAACTGAGCTATTTAGTCAGAAGAACAGGAAACTGGAAACAGGGAGGCAGTTTGGTAATAGTCTTCAAGTACATGAAAGACAGTTATAAGGAGGATAATAATAAACTATTCTGTATAGCTGCAGGACACAGGACAAGAATAGTCTTAAAATGCAACAAAGGACATTTGGGTGGCATATTGGAAAAAATTAATTGAACTAATTCTTTCTGGTTCTAACCAGTGGTTAAGCAATGTAATAAGCTGCCCAGAGAGGTAGAGGGATCTCCATCCTTGCAAGTCTTCAAGTGCAGGTTAGATAAGCACTTTTCTGAAATGGTTCAGACAGGGATGGTCCTGCCTTGAGCAGGGGGTTGGCCCTCATGATGTATTAAGATCCCGTCCAGACACATTTTTCTATGATTCTATTATTTTTTTCCTTTGGTTTTTTTTTGTTCCCTGTAGCTTTTCTTTCACTGAACATTCCTATATTCAAGCACAGCATGCTTGTTGTACTGCCTGACACTTATTATGTATATATTCATGGATGGAGAATAGTTTTTCATACATTTCTGCTGATTTTTCCCAATTAAACTTTGTCATCTCCAAAATGTGCTATTGTAAAAACAGAAGACCTAATTTCACCTTAGATTAAAAGATATGAAGTTCAGAGGGGAACATTTAGATCATTCAGTCATATCTCTTATATATCACAAGCCATTAATTTTCACTCTGCCCCCTGTGGACCAAGGCCAATAATTTTGTGGATATTTCAGAGCAGGTGCATGAACAAATCTGTAGCAGTCTCTGATGGCCTTGGGCTGGAAATGGTCACTGAGCCTTTTCGCAGTGCCTAGTTTCTCCAGGTCACCTGGAAATCATTGCTTCTTTGACACTCTGTGAAGATTATGGTATTGATATGTCCAGTATTGATATATGTGAAGATATATATATGGTATTGGTAAGAGAGAGAGAGAGATGGTAATATATATATATGGTAAAAGATACATATGGTACTGATATATGTGAAGATTATGGTATTGATATGGAATTCAGAGAATCCAGCCTTTTGTGAAGTGAAAATGGAGATACTTCAGTGCTGTGAAGGCAGAATTGCTAGGGCATATGTTCTGACCCCACTAAGCTAATAGGTTATGCCTGCATGGTACCAGGCAGTGCCATATGGAGGTACCCAAATTAGCTCCTGTTTATGTAGACATGCTCAGAGGGAGCTCCCTGTATAGACTATTCTCACCGTGGTCAAAAGTAATCTATACAAAGAATAGATTTACCATCTTTTTAGACCTTGCAACTTTCAATCTGCTGACTATACCCTTTCAAATAAGAGTGCCCTTTGTTACCAGATTTCCCATCACTTAGGGGTGTGTTCATTTATTAGGGATACGTTTTTAGGGTCTTGGTAATCTATGTGCTGCTTGTGTTACTTGTGTTTCTATACGCAGCTGTATATCTCCCTTCTGCAAGTCCTCACCCCCAATGGAGCTATCTTGCAGGACTCAATTTCAATGGGGCTGGGTTCCTCCAGTCACCAAATCAGTCATACACACAAACACACACAAATTAACGTGACACGCCTGACCCGGCCGGGCTGATCAGCATGGACAGGCTGACACCCTCATATGCCAAGAATCAGTTCATCAGAGCAACAATAAACTGCAGTCAGACACAAGCACACAGGTAAACAGAATACCTCTGAATCCAGCTGGGTGTCCAGCTGACACCCTCATGGGCCAGCATTCAGTTCATTAGGGCATGTCTGAGCCAAACTGGGTCAATCAGCCTGTACAAGCTGATCCCCTTATGTGTTTCAAACTCAGCACATCCCAATCTTTAGCCTCTTGATGAGCAGACCTCACAGTATTTTTGGGCTTCGCTGGGATCTTTAGCTTAGGTAAAAGAAGCGCTGCTGCAGAGCAAGTGGGAAAGGAGAAGTAGAGAAGGAAAAATGTACCCAGTTACTACCAGTTTGACTATAAAAGTTATTTATTGCTAAGTATATGAAATATACAATGGTACTAGTAGTAATAGACATGCAAAGGAAAAACAAACACAAACAATTACAATACTACCCTGGTTTCACTAAGTATTTGGGAAAACTTAGCTCAAGCTTCACTAATACAGTTCAGGTTCAGAAATGTATGCCTAGAGAGAAAAGAGAAAAGAGAGAGAGAGCGAGAGCTGGGATCTCAACAGTCCAAGGCACTCAGGTTGCAGTGCTGACAGGTAAAGTTCTTAGTACAATCCTTGAAGGGAGATGATCCGTTTCTTCCAGCTTTTCGACAACAGCGGATGGGGTCAGAGAGAGACTTCTCCTCTTGAAGCACACACACACTTAGCTGCTTTTTTTACATATTTTTATACCCTCAGTTCAGCTTCAGTTCAGTAAATCATTGTCTTTTCTATTGACAAGGGGTTATCTGGTTTGGAACACCCCAAAAAACTGATTGATAATCAGGAAAACATAAGGTTACGGAGTAACCAGAAACTTAGGAGACAGCTTGAAATTCCTATGGATAGCAGATATACTGATGGGATATCTCATGGTTTCTTCAGAAACAATAGATAGCTTGCAGCATCAGGGTTTTGGATTTTTACTTGTCGTGAACAAGCCTCAGCTTAGCATGACTTTTCCAGATCCTACTATAGTCTTTTAACAGACCTAAAGCAATTATTGGAGTGTTCATAACCTTTTATGGAGAGGACTTCCACCAGTCATCCTGGGAAAAGTATGACAACACTTGTGGTCAGGACTCCAACACCCTTTACCATTGTTCAAATGTTGCCCATACCTCCTCTGACTCAGTCTCTTGCTTCAGCATTCCCTAACCTGGCAACCGAGTTTTAGTCAATCAAGTTTAACTAGGCCTCCCATAGTGGGACTAGGGAATGTATGGCCTGAGCTGCCTATTAAACCTTACTTCTGCTTAGAGGGGTGTTGGGGGGTGGGGGGGCGGAGGCAGGAAAGTCCTTTGTAAATCCAGATTAGAACTGGTCTGATAAATGCTGAGCTGGGTGTATGTAAATGTGGTTTGATTAGCATTTGGAGCACAGATTCCCCATCATGCAGTGCTCCCCTGCTTCTCTGATCCCAAAATTCACTGCAGTCTTTGCTTCAGGGGTTCTGTTCTCCATCTCCCATGTAAATGAATGGTCATCTGGTTCCATCTCAGATGCAAATGAGACCTAGGTCAGTTGCTCCCTTATCTGGAGGGCTTTAGACATGTCTCACACTGCATCTTAATCAGCTTGGTTTAGTTAGAGGAGGGGAGGGGGGGAGGGATTCTTTGTGAGTCAGACAGGCTGCGTCCTGTGCCAGGGTTCCCCAAGAACACAGAGCTGAGAGGTAACACCTTTCCCTGGCTCGTAAATAGAAGATCATAGGTTCATAGCAAATCATCACTCAATATATTTCAATTATGCTATAATAAAAGAAAGCTGATCTAAATGTGATTACTTTAGAGCATACCTACATTGCACCAAAGTTAGGGAGTGTTGGGAAAACACATCCCACCTTATACACTCCCACTCTTCATGTGCTAAATGCCAAAAATATATAACGTAGCTGCTTTTTTGGTTTGTGTGCTCATTCACTGATTAGTTTTCAGTCTCTGGCATGTTCATGAGAGAGGAGGGGGGCAGGAGTCAGTGGACAGGCATATTTTCAAGGTTGTACTTGTCACTAGCCAATGTGGTGTATACATGCCTTTAAATCATAAACAGGCGGTACTGGGTTTTGTTTGGAAAATTTTACCTCATTACTTATTCCCCACACTGCTATTGAAACATGGGCATTATATTCTGGCAGCAAAACTAGTCACCTGGCACTTCCTCTAGTGCTGGAGAATGTGGTAGATTGCTGGCATAAGCAGCAGGACTCCTGCACTGCGAGGAGTGAAAACATAGATATAGGTATTACCAGAGCAGCTGCTGCACTCTGGATGCATCCAGATGCCAGACTGGCTGCTAAAGGCAGTGGGTACTCAGTGCAAATTAGTAAAGTCCAAAGACATTTTTTTTAATTATGTGCTGGGGTTAAAGATGCCCTTAGCAAACCTGGGGATTACAAACCCTCAAACTTGGTATAAAACTTCATTTACTCCTCCACCAATATAGTCTGAATCAAGCCAGGTTGGCACAGTCCAAGGATTGCCCTCAATAGTGTCTTGACATAGGGCCAAATCTTGGGAGGTACTTACAAACAGATTTCACTCTCAGTGGGCACGTTTACAGGAGATGCTAACTGCACAGTAGCCTAATAACACTGCACAGTAGTGCAGCACAGCACAAACAATGATAATCTGCTACTGCACAGTATTATTAGGCTACTGTGCAGTAATGTCACTGAAAAGGTGTTCACTGGTGTTACTGCATCGTAACTCCGATTACTGAGCATTTATTTAGTACTTCATTATATAAGTACTAAATTAAATGCACAGTAACAACTGAGTATTAATGTATGTGTAGACTTACCCAGTAGGTCCTGCCAGCCCCTCTGCTGCCTGACGCCACCACCCGGAGTCCAGGGTTGACCCCACCATTCCCTCTGCCAGCCCAAGGCTGCTCAGCCCTAGTTCTAATTGTTGTGGTCCCAGGCACACGTGTAGATGCTGCACCTGTGAACAGGTAACTCCACTGCAAATTGCTCTAGAGTTTATTGCATCACATTAATAGCATATGTAGATCCACCCTGTGATTCTTTGTTTGTTCTCTCACCATACAGGTGTCCTCTCTCATGATGTAAGAACAGAGGGACATTCAGTGACACTAAGTTATCAGGGGAAATATATTTATAGACACATTGTTAACTCGTTACTACCAACTATCACTGAGGCCAAAAAAATAGAGGTTCAAGAAGAACTAGAAATGTCAAGTAGATAATCAGAATAACTTCAGTTTCAGTAATATGATAAAAAAAAATCCTACAGGAGTTTTAAAATGAATATATATACCTTTGTGCTTCAGAGCATCTGTCAATCTCCAACTATTAGATTTAGTTCTTTCTGGCCACATCTACACAAGATGCTGTCTGTACAGTAGCCTGAGAGTACTGCGCAGTAGTACCCATGATAGGATGATAAAACCCATGGCATGATGATACTGTACAATAGCGTTGGGGCTACTGCACAGTCAGCTTCACCTAAAAGCCATTTGTTGGCACTACTACACAGTAACTTGGGTTACTGCACAGGCATTTAGTACTTGTTTAGTACTAAATGACTGCACTCAGTGAATCACGTAGACACAGCCTTCTGTGAGCAGATTATTCCAATAGCTTCCTGGCTATAGTCTGATCTAACATGCAATCCCTGTGTACCTAAAAAAATAAAATAATAAAAAAAAAGAAACAGCAATAGCTATACCTCTACTTGAGAGGAAGTCATTTACAATCCTAGAAAAAAAATACAACTTGGTAGGTATAGATCTCATTCTGTTCTCAGGCATAAATGGGTTAAAGTGTTACCTTCCTAAACCAGGGATTATGAGTTCAAGTGACATCTGGGGTGAAATTTGTTGTCTACTCAGACAGGTCTGTGGTAGTCAGGACTGAATCCTCTCACTGCTGTACTGTGGGATGGATTCCTTGTCAGGAAAGGCCTTTTTGCTTTTGCCTCAAGCAGGAGGTTAGACTTAACCTATGCTTTAGGGACAGAAATTACACATAAAATGGTATAAATGCTTGGAAACTGGTTCAATTCTGTAACACAACAGAAGTTCAGTGTACATAAACCACTTTCAAAATAGCCCAAACTGGTTTAAGATAAACCTGTATGGATGTAATATCAGACAACTGATTTAGGTTCAATAATCAGTTTCCTGAACTTCTTCCTGAGATCCACTCTGGATTCAAGTTAACTCACAGTCCCCTAGCATCCCAAGATGCTTTGCACCTCCCCCACAATTCCCCCCTCACAGGGTGGGCAGACTAGACTTGGCGCAACCTGTCTGCTCCAGCTGAGAGGAGCATGCTGTAGTGCCCCCCAGCTGCTGGCCTGCATAATTACAGGCATGTGGCTACATTTCTGGAATTGCAAGTGAATATCTGTTCACTTGCTTATTGGTTCAATCTATGCATCTTAAACTAACCCACAAAGATTAAACCAATTCAGCCATAGGCATTTGGACTGTGTACTTAGCCATGAAGGTCTCTTTCACCCCTACTTCTCTATGATTTTATGAAACTATTTGCAAAGTATGCATCTTTTTAAACATAGGGCATCTGGATGCCAAGGAAACTTCAAAGAAACTTCAAAGAAAATAAAACTGATCATGATTAAGGACAAATTCTAAGAGCCACTGGACATTTAAAGAATCTATTGAAGTCAAATGTTCATTTGTCATTTTGGATGATGAGGTGTCTTTGAGTTATTCCCTCAGTAGAATTACCAATTATATACACATATTAAAAATGCATGATATTTGTTAAAAGTACAAGATTTATATTTCATTTTACATTCTTGATGAAGGTTAAGAATACATAGTCCACATATTTTCCTTATTCAAATTAAAATATTACCCATTTCTGACCTCAAATTTAATTCACACTTGTTCTTAGGGGAACTTTACCTAACAGAGCACCCATTTTCTCTGATGTGAATCAATTTTTCATTTACTTCATGCCCTCCTTGAGATTTGTCACTCCTGGTGCATGAATCTATTAAAAGACTACCTCAAAAGGAACCATCACAAATGTGTCAATTACTTTTCAGTGTCAATTCTGTGGCTAGTAGGATGCCTGGCTTTCCTAAGCAATTAACCTGACAGTTATCAATAGTAAACACCATACATCCCACAAAATGCTGCTGAATTAGAAGCCATAAGGTAATGCATTGCACAATATAGTTAATAGGAAATATAATTGTAAAATGGCTTGCCCATCAGATTTCTTTGACCCTTTGGCAAATGACATGTTTAAATAATGTATTCAGAAAGTCTTGCCCTGCTGTGTTCTAAGATCTTAAATGGTTTCTTTTTCTTTCTTTTTTTTTGTTATGCATTTTTTCAGGTAAGAGAAGGTGGTTATCTACAACAGCAGGCTAATTTTGTATAACTGGACTCATTACTAAAATGTGAATAATCATTTCTGTGCTTGAAGTAGGGTTCTTTTAAGTCAGACAAATTAAAATAATAGTCAATTCTGATTGTTTCTATAGAAAGTTTAACATAAACATAGTGCTGCTCATTACATTCCTTCTTCTTTAGTACATATTCTGCTCTATCTTTCATTAGCTTTCCTATAGCTTCATTGCTGATTGCTCATCACTATGACCATCTCACACTTGTTTCTATGACTTCCTGTATCACTTCAAAGGACTGGTCATAGAAAGAGCTCTCATGCTTGCATTGGGCAAGCTATGATCTGCATCTGGATCTGCACTAGGCATAGGGAATTACTGGGAGGAAAGTGCTTCGTCGCAAGTGTTGTTTGTGTTTATCAGCTTGATTCCCCATTTCATGCCAGTACAGCTCCACTGACATCCATCAATTTACATAGGCATAAAACTACTGTTACCAAACATGAAATCAGTCATTTTGCCTTGTGAGATCAGAACCACTGAAACAATGAGATTTTGTAAAGCAGTGAAGTTCATGCCATTTTACTAGTGTTTCTCATTTGAAATACTATATATGCAGCATGTACCTTTACTTTCTAAATTAACAATTACACTAAATCTTTTATGAAACTGCAGTAAGAAATTACTCTGGCATGTAATAAAAAGTAACTTTGTAGTTGTAGGTAAATTGTCATTGGACTTGTTTACTGAATAATGGTCAATCTGTATCATTTTACTTTAAGTCCAATGTATTAATGTCAGCCATTAATAGAAATGCACACTGTATATTTGAAATATGATCCAAAGTTTTAAACAGATTTATAATCTAAAAACATTTAAATTTGTAATCTAAAAACTGCCTTGTCTACAGACAAGCTTGTGTTTGGCCCCATACTTGATACTCTGCAAAAGATAACAGCATGAGTTAATGTATACCTTCAGGAATCTGCAGTGTGCTCGCACATTGTATTATCTTCAGTTAATAAGGAATTAGTGCCACCTAATGTAAAAATGTAACCCAAAAGTCTCTGATTGAATGTAACCTCAAACCCCTCTGAGGTGGGGCAAGAGGCACATGCGGGAACAAAAAAATGTTCCCTGTGCTGCAAGTTTGCAACGTGGGGAGAAAATTAGACCCGTGGATATCCAGGGATCTAAGAAAACTGCTCCACAATAGAGCAGAGCAAGGGATGGTTCCGGACTGTGCCCGGAGCCACTCCTCCAAAAAAGACACTCTGGTTTCAGCCAGAGCATCTCTTTGGTGTTCCTGCTGCCTCCAGCACTGTACACAGTAAGTTGTGGGGGGGTTGTTTCATGGGTGTGGGTGGATGAGGGGTGACAGGGGGACATTGCGAGGGTTGGGGAGTGGAGGGGTGGGATGTCCCTGGGGCTGGTGGGGGTGAGGACCTGGCCCAGATCCCTGCAGCTCACTAGTCCGGCTTTGCACCAAAGCGGGTCACACAGCTTCAGGAGGCGCACACAGGAGCCATACCTCCCGGAGCCCTATGACCCACTCTGGTACAAAGCCGGACTAGAGAGTCACATGGGGCTGACCCATGTCCTCACCCTTCCGGAGGCACAGGGGGCAGAGGTGAGAGCCAGCCATGGGGCCTGTCTGCCGCCCAGCTGGGCTGGGTCTGGCCCATGGTGGCAGGACCCAGCTCAGCAGGGCAGAACGAGCAGCCCGGGGTGGCAGGACCCAGCTTGGCTCTGCACAGTCCCCACACAGCTCAGCCAGGTGGCACCGGGCTGCATCCTGCCACTATAGGAAGGGCCCGGCCAAGCAGCAGAGCAGCCCCAAGGGCAGCAGGACCTGGCTGGGCCCAGCACGTGGGGACCTGTCACTGCACCGGGTCCTGTCACCATGGGCCTAGCCTGACTGGGCTGCAGAGGGGCCCCAGGACCTGGCTGGGCCAGGCACGCAGTCCCCATGTGCTGCGCCAGGTCTTGTTGACATGGGCCTGGCCTGGCTGGGTGGCAGAGGGGCCTCAGAACCCAGCTGGGTCTGACACGAGGTCCCAGCATGCCACACTGGGTCCTGTCACCATGGGGCCGGCACGGCTGGGTGGCAGAGCAGCCCCAAGGGTAGCAGGACCCAGCTGGGCCTGGCATGCAGTCCTCACATGCCAAGCTGGGTCCTGCTGCCACAAGACCAGCCCAGCTGGGTGGCAGAAGCAGCCCCAGGTCTGGCAGGACCCAGCTGGGCTCATTGCACAGTCCCCCTGCTGCTGCTGTAAAAGGTTAATTACGGGCCCTGGGCGGGGGGCTGGAGCCCTCTAGGGTGGAGCTGGTACCATGGAGCGGGGGGCCTCCAGGTGCCTGGGACCCTGGGCAGGGGAGCCGGGGCCCTGTGGGGGATAGGGGCTGTGGCCCTCCATGGTGGAGCTGGGACCCTGGGCGGGAGGGCCTCCAGGTGGTGGAGCTGGGACCCTGGGCGGGGGGGCCTCCAGGGTGCCTGGTACCGTGGGCAGGGGGGCTGGGGCTCTGTAGGGGATAGGGGCTGTGGGCCTCCAGGGGGGAGCTGGGGCCCTGTGGGGGGGCCATTCCATGTGCTGTGGGGGGTGGGCTGCACTCTGTGGGAGACAGGGGACCCACCCCTCCTGAGCAGCCCCCTCACAAAGTCCCCCACACCCAGAGTCCCCACAGAAATTGCCCCACACCTACACACAGACCAACCCACATCTCTCCACACACACCCACCCACCTTCCCCCACACCCCTTCTCACCCCCTTCCTGCAAACACCACATCCCCCCCCTCACACACCCATCATGTGTGAAGAAAGCACACATTGACACATATAGGTATTTAGAATTTATTTTTTCATGATGATAGAGACACTGGTAGGCTTTCAAATTGCTTTAGCATTGTAAATATACCAAAAAAGCATTACCCAACTGATCACTCTTTCTCTCTCTCTCTAGATATGTGTGTGTGTGTGTGCGTGTGTGTGTGTGTGTGTGTTTGTTGGTTTTGGTTTTTTGTTTTAACCATGAAAGAACATGGATTTTGGGGTATTTTTTAAAATGGTTTTGGGATGCTGCTGCAGCAGTCCAGCTGGCACAAGGGGTAGTATCCCCAGTTACCAATTGGCTGGTTCCCAGAAGCTCCTGAGACCTAGTAGCCCTTAGCTGCTTGCCAGGGCAGCTTTTTATATGGATGAAGCCAGGACAGGGCAGCCTTTTATACTGCTGGGAACAGCACAGGTGCTGGCCTCAGGCTCTAGCTCCCCTGGCTGCAGATCCAGGAGGAGCCAGGCAGGGTTATTTTGCCACAAGTGGCACAATTTGCTCCAAAACAAAGTGCATGTCTGAGCACGTGCGCTGAGGCAAAAAGCCCCGTCTCAAATTTGCACCACTTCTATTTGAGCTGCTGTAAGCGCATGTGCGCTAAGGGAATAAACATAACCATGAAGTATGGAAATACTATATATTATATATCCTTGTTACATAAGTTTGACCTCGAATTAGCAACAAATATGCTCTTTAATTCTAACTGAAAGATTGGCCAGCTCAGAAGGCACTAAAGGATTAATGTGCCAATGAAATCCTTCTCCAAAACTGTGCACTGCAATTATTTTTGCCACAGCCCCACAAGCCCTTACACAGGCATTAGGAAATGCTCAATTGACTTAAATTCAGTGCATGAACAAACACTAGCGTGAGCAGGAATAAGGCCTTGATGTAAATAGCTCTCCTTTACTAGAGCCACAACACTAAATCCCAGGGTGCAATTGGTGTCAGTGGGCACATCTATACATTCATTAATGCATCTTAGATACTGCACATTTAGTTTAGTACTTCCTTAATAAAGTACTAACTAAATGTGTGGTACCTAGAGTTACTGCACAGTAGCACCAGTGAACGGTTATTTAGTGATGGTTACTGCACATTAGACCCGTAATATTGAGCAGTAGGCTGTTAGCACGGTTTTTGATGTGACACACTACTGTAGAGTGTTATTAGGCTAAAGCACAGTAAGCATCTCTTCTGGACGCACCCCATGCCTATCAGAAGAAGAAAGCAATAGAAACGTAAATCTTTTTATAAAATTAGCTATAAAGAATTCAATACTGACAGTGGTTCCCCCAGTAGTAAATGTTGTCTACCTGCACTAATTTCCATAAAAACAAAAAGAAAATTAAAGGGTTGTGTCTACATGAGACGAGTAATGCCCATTGGACTAATTCTACTGTGCAGTAGTGCAGCCAGCAAAAACTGTGCTAATGCACTATTGCACAATTGATTAGTCTAATGGGCAATAAGCATCATACAAAAAGCACTCATCTGCACTAATGCGCACCAGCTTTAGTTCAATGGACATTAAGTGTCACTTAAAAACTGTGTCACTAATGCGTGGTAGTGCCGATCATAACACATTAACTTAGTACCTGTTATTACAGGTACTAAACTTAACATGCTATAATTACGGTGCATTAATATGTTGATCCACCCAAGGAGAGTGCTGTGCTAATCTTAAAAAAATCTCAATAATTTCTATACCTTCTTCCTCCTTAAATCCTTGCTGTCTTTAAGACTGCCTGGCCTCCTTGAGGGCGTTCTTTAGCAATCTTATCTTATGCTCTCAGGTCATTTAGGTGCATGTACTCAGTTTAGCCATTTTGAAATATAATCATTTAGGTTTGTTCTTGTCACTCCCATTGTAGGCAGCATTCCCTTTCCCAACAACGTGAGCAGAACTGGTGTTCTGTGGCCATGTCTATATGAGATGCTGACTGCATAATAGCCCAAAGCTACTGTGCATTAGTGTCTCGTGGCAGGAACCATAATATGATACTACTGTACAGTAGTCTTGGGCTACTGTGCGGTTAGCAGCACAAAAATGCTGTTTGTTGATGCTACTGCGCAGTAACTTGGGTTACTACACAGTCATTTAGTACTTGTTTAGTACATGTGCAAAGTAGAAAAGAGCAGATTTTTTTGTGATGCTTTAATGCACATTAAAGTAAGATAATGTGCATTAAAGTACATGTGTAGATGAACGCTAGTCTCCAATTCAGTTCCAAATCACTAGCACATACTTATAGGCACTTGGCTGAGTTGGTTTATCTTTGTTTAAGTTTGCTGCTTTCCTTTTTAATTCCAGAGTATACTATAAGCACTGTTCTTGTATTGGATCTTTTAGGGAAGGATCATTTAAATTGCATTACTTTAAACTTAATGTAAACATAGTTGTAAACTATGGTGGGGTCTGAAGTGCTTGACTTGTAATATTTTGTAAAGATAGGATGAATTGCTTGTTACTGTTTGGTGATTTTTTTGTCATGGAAAAAGGGCAAATTATTCCTCAAACAAAAATGAATACCCTCAATAAAACTGTGGACCTGTACACATAAGGGATTTTTTTAAAATAACATAATCTGGGCATGTATTCTCAGTCTGTTACACCAAATTTACAGCAGTGTAAATTCTTTTCTTTAACTTCAATCCTGAAAGCCCCATATGTTGTAAAATCACCTGAATAAAAAAAAAAAACACCAAGAATTATAGTTAGCATGCTTATAACTCAAAAAAAGCAAACTTTTATTCTGAAATGTTGTAAAACCAACACAAATGCTGCAAGTGTTGAAGACTCTTATGACAAATTTCAACGGAGTTCAAGGGGTTTATTTAAATTAGAAAACCTTGGAGTGTGTGACATGAATAATTGCTTGTACAATTAGCATTCAACATTTTTTAATAAATAGGTAATTTAAAGCAAGTACAAAGGAAATCTGTTTACTACGTGGAGCAGGAAAGATATGAGGTACATTCAGTATATTGACTAGAGGTTATTTTAGCAGCCATTTTCTGCTATGTTTAATTAATGTCAATGCTGCCTATATTTCTTCTCTTTTATTTTATTATGGCTCTTATTTAATTCATATTTTAGTCACCACAGCATAAATGATCACATAAGGTAATCTACAAACATTTTGGTCTTATAAATTGTGAGGAAGAATGGTCACTTTCAGGGATACTGTACCTCTAAGCATTGAGAAAAGTATGTGCTTGAACAAATTATTTATGTTTTACCTATTCAGACACTTACAACAGTAGCAGCTCAGAGGCCCACACCCCTGGCAAATATTCATAGACATAAATGGAAGGCTAGGGTGCACATGACTCCAGGATTGGATCCACTACCCTGTACAGTCAGACTGAAGACTTGAAACTTACTTCAAGGGGCTGGAAGGGAACTTCATAATTATTCCTTATCCTAATTTTGTCAGTTTCTGCCTTTAAATATGCACTCTCCCTCCCTCCCTCCCTTCCTTCTCCCCCCCCCCCCCCCATGCAGCACACACACTGTGTGTTAAGTGCAATGGGTTGTTTGTCAGCTCTGTGTTCCTGAGGGATCCCTCGCACCCTGGCACCCAGCTTGCTGGACTTACAAAATACTTTTTCTATCCCCACCCCCCCAACCACCCACCCACACCTCATCTAACCAGACCTAAGCAGAAGAAAAGTTTAATAGGCATCTTGGGCCATACATTCCCCAGTCCCAGTATGGGAGGCCTATTTAAACTTGATTGACTAAAACTCGGTTGCTGGGTTAGGGAATGCTAAGGCAAGAGACCGAGTCAGAGCGGGTATGGGCAACATTTGAACAATAGTTAAGGGTTCATCACAACATCCAGCCCGTTGGAGCCCTGACAACAAATGCTTTCATACTATTCCTGGGATGACTGGTGGAAGTCTTCCCCCTAAAGTTTATGAACACTCCAAGTAATCAACCCCTTAAGTATGTTAGAAGACTACCATAAGATCTGAAAGTCATGATAAACTGAGGCTTATTCACAACAGGTAAAATAAAACACTGATGCTGACTTCACAGTGCAAGCATAGCTAGGCCATCTGAGAAGCCCTTACAGTATATCTTCTATATTCACAATAATTTCAAGCTGGCTCCTAGGTGTCTGGTTACTCCTTAAAACTTTACATTTTTCCTGGTTGTTAATCAGTTTCTTGAGATGTTCCAAACCAGATAACCCCTTGTCACTGAAAAAGGTAATTCATTTAAATTGAAATTGTTCATATCACAGGATTTTCCCTGTCAATGATGGCTTGGGACCCTCTTGAGTTACACAATTAAAGGAATGCTTTGAAGAGGAGGCTGGACTAAGGGTATAAGAAGCTGTAAAGCAGCAAACAGTGTCCTTCAAGAGGGAGAAATCTCTCTGACACTGTCCGCTGGTGTTCTCAAGAAGCTGGGCTAAACAGATTGTCTCTTTCTGTCACCTGTTTTACCTTTAACGATCGTGCTAGGAACTTTGCCTGTCAACAAACCCCCTGAGTGCCTTGGAATGGAGATCCCAGCTCTCACTGTCTCTCTTTCTCCCTCTTTCTCTCTTTCTTTTTCTTTTTCTCTCTAGGCATAGCTTTCTGAACCTGATTTTTTTTAGTTTAACTTGAGCTAGATTTCCCCAAATATTCAATTAAACCAGGGTATTATTGTAATTGTTTTTGTCTGTTTCCCCTTGCATGTCTATTATGACTAGTACCATCATAAATTTCATATACTTAGCAATAAATAACTTTTATAGTCAAACTGGTGGTAACTGGGTGTATTTTTCCTTCTCTACTTCCCCTTCCCCACTTGCTCTGCAGCAACACTTCTTCTACCTAAACCAAAGATCCCTGTGAAGCCCAAAAATGCTGTGGGGCCCGCTTATCAAGAGGCTACCATTACTAGGACAGTTAGGGCAAAAGATTGGGACGTGCTGAGTTTGAAACACATAAGGGGACAGCCTATATAGTCTGATTGACCCAGTTTGGCTCAGACTTGCCCCAGTGAACTGAATGTGGGCCCATAAGGGTGTCAGCTGGACACCCAGCCTAATTCAAAGGTATTCTGTTCACCTGTGTGCTTGTGTCTGACTGCATTGTATTGTTACCTTAATGAACTGATTTCTGGCATATGAGGGTGTTAGCCTGCACATGCTGATCAACCTACCCGAGTCAGGAGTGTCATGTTAATCTCTGTATGTGTGTATGTATTTGACTGATTTGGTGACTGGAGGAACCCAGCCGCATTGAAACTGAGTCCTGCAAGATAGCTCCATTGGGGGTGAGGACTTGCAGAAGGGAGAGATACAGCTCCATATAGAAACACAAGTAACACAAGCAGCGCATTGGTAGAATTACAAAGACCCTAGAAATGTACCTCTAAGAAATGAACACACCCCAAAGTGATGGGCAAATCTGGTAACAGGGTGGTTTGGATAATTGCTTAAGGGTGGAAAATTGGCTGTCTTGTAGTCTGAGACTGAAGGAGCATTGCTAACAGAGTTTATAATGAGAATTGAGGCTGCCCATCCCATGCCATTCTTCAATTAGAATCAGTTTTATCCCCCAAAGGATTCATTTAGTAATTACTTTCCTTTAGGTATATATTACAGCATTGGAAGTATAATATATGATATTTCTACCTCTAACTATAGTTTAGAAGTCACCCTTTCCAGGAGAAATGCCAGTCTTTAAATGGCCCAAAATATGTTTTCAATTGCACCAATTTTATAAAAATGTGAAGGATCCCGCATTTCGTCCCCAGCTTTGAGGTAATCTGGTAAGGAAATTCAGCTGCTTAGCAGTTTGCTGTCCTTCTTATTATCTTCCTGCTGCTTAAGTTTTATTTAAAGGCTATGCAATAAGGCAAGTACATCCTATTTACAAAATATGGGAAAGAAATTTTTTTGCTGGATGGAGGAAGGAAAGTTATCATTCTGCTTGATTTGAAGCCCAGAGCTGTAATTATGCTGAACTAGTACTTCAGTTTTAAGTATGTCTGGGAATGGAACCTGTATTGGTAGGCATGTGTCATGCCCTCCTTTTTCTCCACTGTGTATGTAAAGAATTTGTGTAGGGTATTGGTTTATTAACGTTATTTTGACACTTGCATTTTAGATGGAATCAAATCTTCCAACAGTGTGTGTCAAAGTACACAAAGTGCTGGGAAAAACCCTTCAGAAAATCTATGTAGGCCTGGCTACACTGGGGGGAATATTGCTGGGGAAATTAGCATTCTCTCTAGATGTAACATCATAAGGGGATGCATACATGTATTCTTCAATATCAGCTTTCTGGTCTTTGATCATTCTTACATTTCTGTTACCCATTTCATCTCCAGCAACTTACATTAATAGAGTTATGGATCTTGCAATAAACAAACAAACAAACAAAAAATTGCATGACAATTTGTTGAGGACTGTAAGGGTTAAGGCAGAAGATAAAATCAAAGCAAAAGCCAAGAAGCAGAGATATCAGCAAAGTAACGAGCCTAAATGTGTACAGTATGTGTGCACAAATTTAGTTAGTACACAGTGGCCGCATCCAGGTGAGCATGGACATTTGGTTCCCCAGGGACAAATAGCGGCGACACACCTTGCGCTGTCACTACTTGTCCCCGGGGAATGCCTGTGCCATGTGCGCTTTGGCGTGCAGCAGGTTACACTGGGTGGGGTAGGAGAGACTGGAGCCAGCACTGGGCTGGCCCCAACAGCTTTACCTGAGGTCCTGGGGGCCTCCTGGCTGCATCAGTGGAGATTCTGCCATGTGGAGCCTGGCCAGCAGCCGGAGCATGGCTCCAGGTGGCTCAGCTCCATTTTTGAGCGATGCGCGATGCCTGAGCAGAGCAGAGAACATCTAAATGTGCGGTATTTGGCCACATACCAAATGGCTGCACTCGTCTGGACACGGCCATCTATATGTGTGCTTTTCTGCTGTTGGCTAATTAGCTCTAAAGTAAAGCATCACCAACTAATTAACTCTGCCACAAGATAATATTGTTGGGGACAGTACTATCTCATGGGGGAGATATTCACTGCAATGCAACACATGTGTAAATGGCGATTGGGTGGAGGTCAGACTCCTGCCTGCTAGCCATGGTTCCACAGGGTCAGCACTCTCTTTCCCAAGCCAGTCTCTCTGTCACCTGACACTACCACCTGGAGCCCGGGGCTGACCCCCACCATACACCCTGCCAGCCTGGGCCTCTTCCATCCCTGCTCAAATCACTGCTGTCCTGGGTGCATGTGTAGATGCTGTGCACAGGAGCAGTTTACTCTGGTGCAAACTGCTCTGGAATTTATTGTGTTGCCTTAATTGCACATGTAGATGCACCCAGTGAGACAGTATTGCATTGCCTTTTATCACGTTGTGAGTTCCAACACAGGAGGAAAAAAAACCTTTTTGTACAAATTTATTTTTATTTCTGGAGTTTTCTACTGAACTTTAGATATCAATGGGTGCATCTACACATCACCCTACATCGCCATAGCGACACACTATGTCACTGTACAACACACTGTACAACACATTACCATGACATAGTGATCACGTGAGTCTACACATGATCAGCAGCTACTTCGCCATAGCAGTGCACTCCCCCATTTAAGCACACTGCTACAGTGAAGTAGCAGTGAAAACTAGCCATGCGCCATGTGCATGGCACAGTATGGGCAGTTACTGCACTTTGCTTTACTACTTCCAAAAGGAAGTTCTAAAGCATGGTGCAGTAACAATGTCACTGTGGGGGGCCATGTAGACTCGCCCAATGAGAAGATGCACAAATCCCCACAAATCACTCCAGAATTTTTTGCTTATGATCCCATGGCAACATAAAGAATAAATGTTTTGCTAGCAAAACAGTTCCTTTTTTTCTAATATGTTTCTTTAAAATAAGATTCATATTAAGCCAGAAAATATTTCCTCCATTGTGCTGTTAAGAACAAAGGTTACACACTGAGTAAAAATCTACAAGAGAACCTACACAAGATTTACTGCAATATTCAGGTCCTATTTAAACTCTGAAAATACTGCACATCCCCCTCTCCATGGTTCTTAGCATAGGGCTAAACTCTGGCCTGTGTGAGCAACCTGCCACTTGGATCAAGCATTGATCACCATGTTTAATGTTGTGTGATTCCTGCACCCAGAAATCTTCATGAATCAGTCAATTGCTAATCTGTTTGTGGGTTGCTCATTTATTAATAAATACCAGTTACATGTGTATAGGATGCCGAACAAATTTTGGAAACATTGAGAAAGTCATATATCAGACGGGGATACATGTAACTTACATAAAGCACTGATATTTAATAAACAAAATGGAGTTTTGGTAAAAAGATCCTACATATAGATTAAGTGAAAAATTATTGTGTTTTTTTTCGTGGCAGCACAGGGCAATATACCACCAACCAAAGGATCAGAATTTGGGCAGCTCACTCAAGTTTGTCAGCTTTGGGAGTAAGTCACAAGAACATCACACATTATTAATTGAGACTAAGAGCAATTAAACTCTTCCCCCTAATTCTTCATCGACAGATATGTGAAGGAATGACTATTTTAGCTGTGTTGATAAAATATAGACCTACCTACATTTACACAAATGTTTTTACTCTTTCATTCCTAAAGAGGAAGTGGTTGTGATGAAGGAGAAATGAGGAAGGAAAGCCAAAGGAGAAGAATAAGAGTGTTCCTACTTCTCACCCTCCAAGATGCATAAATATTATGGGCCAAATCCTTAAGTGGTATAAATGAATGCAGTTTCACTGAAAGTCAATAGTTATACTGGCTTACATGAGCTGAGAATCTGGGTGCAAGTATATGTACATACTCACCTAATTTATATATCATGGGTAGAGGAATTCCAGCCATGGTTAGAGCATGATAGTGGAAATATCTCTTTTGAACTTGTTCCCATTAATCCTATATAATAAAACCCAGCAGAGATAATTACTTTTGTATTTACTTTTATTGTAGCAAATATTGAAATATCCATGGCATACAGATATTTCTTATTTTTTTATTATCTGCAGTTTCAATTATTTTAACAAAAAAATGGAGAAATGTGTGCATATCCTTAAATACCTTAACAGCAGCAATGTAAAGAAATACAAAACTATATATGATTCAGGACTGCCATCAGTTTAGGTTTTCACAGTGCCAGAAAGAGACTGCAGACTTTTTATAACATTTTATTTATTTATGATTTAATCAATGACAGGTATACTAGGAAATGAGGTATGATGAAAACAGTGTTGCACATCACATACCTTACTAACCCTTCATGCCTCAAATGATGAAATGCATGCCATTTATCTCCTTCATTTCTATACAAAAAACATGATCAGCATTGAACTATATTTTTTATTCTCCCATTGATTTTTATCTTATAAGAGTTTTCATGCAAGTATATTATGCACTTTCAAAATTCAGTAAAATTGAGTAAAATGCTTGATTCCAATGTGGACTTCCTACTGTATATTAAGAATTAAGTTGCAAGCTTAATTCAGAAGCTTTTTTTCATCAAAGCTAGATCTTCAAAGACAAGCCTCACAGTATGATTCATTTCTATTAAATTAGTTATTTGTCCTCCATGTTGTAATCTTTTCCAAGAGCTATCTAACATAGTTTGAATGCAAATTCAACCCTAGGGAAATAAAATACATAGGAAGCCAATGTAGTCATATTCCATTTCCATTATTTCCTTCATTTGTTAATCTCAAATTTATTTCCATATAGTTTGCTGTATGTTTCAGATACAAGTGTTGCTCTTCTTTCGCTTTATCATCTAGCTCAAATGCTATTTTCCTAGAATTAAGTTTTGTTTGTGCTGGGGAAATTTGTTCAAAGCAGCATTAGAGAAAATCTTTCATAGTAAATATTTATATTTATTGTGACTGTGATGTACATAAGACAGTACTGGCTCATGTGTTCAGGTGAATGAGATGGAATATGTAAACAACTGCTAAGTTAATGGAATAATGTTTTCATTGTCTCAAGGGTATAGCATTATAAGAGGGACTATCTGTAGCACTGCACAAAGCAAAAGGCAGAAAAGGAAGGAAATAAAGGAAAACACTCAGCTATGGGGATCATAATCCTTTGTTTAGATCCCTATTCAACAAAACCTTAAAGCATTGGCTTGCTTTAAGCATGCCTTTCCACTTAAGCATGTACGTTGCCTTCTTTAGGAAATCTGGGTCTTATTTTGTCCCTCCAAAGTTCTGCTGTTTCCAGTAGAGTAGAGGGAATCTGGGAAGAAACATTGCTTATTCCACTTGAATAGCAAGCAGAATAGCAAGTGCCCCTTTTCAGTTAGCCTTCTTGATGCAAAGTGAGGAAAAAAGAAACGTTCTCATGTCCCCTCCATCCATTCACTATGCTAACCTTGGGCCCTATATGAATTTGACTCCTTCCTTTCCCAGTCAGGGTTGGCTATCTAGTTCAGTGTTTACATGTAGCAAGACCTCAGTATGTCCATGTGCTGCTATGCAGGCCAGTGAAAGTGCAATAATTAACAGGACTATAAACAGATGCTGTATTTGTCATGGGACTGGTTGTGCTGTGACTTTCCCTGCAATGAAGAAATCACTGGATTGGCATGTCCAAGTGGTTTAAAGAGTAGCTGAATGCACCCCTGCTCTTTCACTGGCAGGTGACCTGAGACACCATACACAGTAGCTTGTACCATTGTTCTTCCATCAACAGGTTGTTTAAATTGTGGGTGGGATTTTGTGGGAGGGATTTTGGCATGATGCTGCACACTCAGGCCCTTCACTGCTTGCCTGAATTTCTGCTGCATTTGTCCTACCTGCTACCAATGGTTGTGACCTGGAGCTTCCACCACCATCGGTCACTATGTATCTGTATGTAATTGTAACCTTGCAGACCTTGCTGGCCTGGCATCATGAACACATGAGGGAGACTGAGTAGAAAAGATGACATTACTGAGCTTTGTTGGAAGTCATTATTACTTTTATTGGTGCCAAGAATGATGGAAAAGTACTCACAGAGGAGAACCTTCTACATGTGCTTGTTGCCAAAGAACAGAGGGTCTGTGGTTATGTCTGGACCCTAGTTCATGATAGCAGCCACTGCCCTAAAGATCTTTTGGCCACAGGCTATCATATTGTGCCTACGTGGATGTGGGTGCAGCTCTACACAGTGGCCACCTGAAACCATGAGCAATGGCGTGCAAAATTCCACATGTCTAAGGGCATCTTCATGAGGATCTGTACCAAGCTTTCCCCATAAATACAGTGACAGATAGTGGCGATGAGGGTGCTTTATCCATGGAGAAGTGCCTTGCCATCTCTATATGGAAGCTTGTCACTGCAGACAGCCTCTAGTCCAAAGGAGGTGCCTGAAGACACCTGTGGATGCCAGCATGTGCAACATACACCAATCCATGGTCCCTGCATGCATTCTGCACAACAGTGATGCCAAAGACCCTGTATGTATGCTCTGTCTCTTGCTCGTACCACTGCAGGGACAGCAGCCCCTGCCTCCTGCCACTGCTATGCCTGTAAACTCTCAAACCAAGGTCAGTTGAAAAGCACTGTGTGTTTTAGACATGTTGGCTGACCACTTCTGCAGATTCCACCCTAAGGGTGGTAAATCCTAATGTAAATAAAACACCATGAAAAACACCAAGAATTGAACACATGCTCTCGTGGTGTTTTCTCCAGAATCGGACGGGGTGGTGGGGGAGGGGAAGAGGGAGTGCTAAGTGGGAATGTTGAGGGTGTAAAGGTTCAGGTGGTGTTGAGCTGTGCTCTGGGGCTGTGACTGAGAGAAGGGAGGGAGGGGAGAAAGTGGTTTTATATTGAATTCTGGGCAGGAATCCAGGCATACTGGGTCTCTATGCCATGTGGAGCTCAGAATCACAGCCTGGCTTGGTGGCACTGGCTTGGGGTGATGTCCCATGGCCAAGCAGGCAGTAGCACCCTGAGCTCTCCTCTCACTTTGCTTGCTGAGGGGATGGGGAATCTCTCTGTCCCTGACCCAGTGCTGTGGGGACAGAGAGCTCCCCCATCCCAGTGCTCCTGAGGGGAGATGAGAGGTGAGCAGCACTGGGACTGGGGACAGAGAGCTCCTCCATTCCCTGCCC
>NW_005842716.1:107454-109096 GCF_000455745.1 Alligator sinensis
ACCATCCCTGTGGCACCCTGCTGCCTAGGCTGACCAGGAGCAAATTGCATCTACATGTGCATATACACGTGTAGTACTGTGCAGTATCTTATGCACAGTTAATCTAGTACCTGCATTTCTTGATACTAGAAAACCACATTAGCTTTATTTACTGTGCAGTAAATCCCACATGTGTAGACAGTGATGCTTTACTGTGCATTACATTAGTCTAACATGCAGTAAAGCATCTTGTGTAGACCCACCCACTGGGTGCATCTACACGTTCATGAAGGTTCGTTTGCTACTGCACATTTAATTTAGTACCTTTAATGTGAGGTATTAACTAAAAGTACATTAGGCTGCCCTAATGCGCTGTAGTGAAAGTTTATGCTTTTCTAGTGATGCTTAATGTGCAGTAGCCATAGCCGTGCAGCACAGTTTTTGCCATAACACTCTAATGAGCAGTAGAATAGGCTACTGCATATTAAAGCACACATGTAGACATACTCCATATGTATTACCCATCTTGTTTACTGTTTTGATTAACATTATCAATTTAACTAATTTTAATGCATTTCATAATATGCATTTGAAGTCTAAGGAACCATTTTTTTAATGAAACATGAGGACATAAGATATAAACAAGGTATGTGCTTCTGTTTGGGATAGACCCACAGACATATAGAAAGGAATAAAGGAATTTCACCATCAAATTGTGCAAAAGGAAAACTAGAGAAGTTTTATTTTTCAGGGAGGTAAAAGGTATCAGGAAAAAGAGGAGAATGAATTCAGTAAGAGTTTTAAAAACAAGCTTTGAGGAAATCCTCTCAATCATTATAAGACAAAATATCATGCATTATGATTTATGGCCTAAATTACTAAACTCATGGATTGGAACACTTTAAACAACTCTGCAATCTGAAATAAAGCCAGTGAACTGAAATAAGGAAGCTGGTTATAAATTCATGGTATCTCTAGGTCAAAAATGATTGAATGTTTGGGACATTTCCAGCTAGTTTGCTTGAGAGCAAACAGATCTGGCTATCTCTTGACTGCACTTTATGTCTCTTCTGCAAATGTGGGGTATTGCATTAATACTAGGTGCATCATCACTATGACTTGTGAAATTACTCTTAAACCATTATCTTGAATGAACTCTTTCCTGGACAAATTCCTATAAAATTACTTGAACTCCCAGAATCATAAATTAATTTTCAGAGCTGTTACTTCTACTTAAGTAGTGATAAGACACCATCGTGATGGGTATTATTTAAAAACTTAGGTTTAACAAATGCATTCTAAGAATTAGGTTAAAATTTCTCCCTTTCCTGGATCATAATGCATGTTTTGGGGCTGATTGTGCATTTTTTCTTAGTGTATAGGTTCTGTAATATAAGATCTTCTCATAATCTGTTAATTGCATGTTTAAAGGGGCTTCCACTATGAGGAACTCTCCCACATCTTTGTGGTCACCTCCCAACATGGACTCAGTGTACAGAACAAGTAACAGTCTTGCCTTGAGGCCCTGTCTTCATGCCCAGTGTTCAAGATAATGTACCAGTCCTGGCTTCATGCCCAGCCACTAAGTTTCCTGCCCCCCATTCTTGATCATTCAGTTTCACTAGCTTCTCAACTTGGCCCCCACCTAAGAAAGTAGCAGGAA
>NW_005842716.1:109125-116275 GCF_000455745.1 Alligator sinensis
ATGACCTTCAGCCCTCTGGTAAACAACACGTTATGGGTGGCTAAAGGCAGTTTAATAGGGGCAAAGCATTTCAAGCAAGCAAATATATGAGAAATAAAATGGCTTTTAAACATTAGGTCTGCTACTGGGACAATCACTCTGGCCCTCCATCCTGGCAAGCTTAGTTTGTATAGCTCAGGGTTGTTTCATAGTGGGAAAGGGTGAGTCATGAGGTGGTCTGGGGGCCCTGACTCCATGCAGGATTGGCTGGCGGGGGAGGAGGTGGCAGCAGCCCCCTTACCCCTAAAGGAATCTTTAGCAGAGAACATACAGCTGGCACTCTCCACATCACCCTGAAATGTTCACAAGTGGGAACATTTGGTGGCCCCTGGGGACACATGCTAACACCAGGCTACAGTGTCACAGGGGCCCACTAAGGCATAAGCTGGAGAAAGCAACTTAGGGCAGTGAGAAACACCATTGTTTAGTTTTGACACCCATTTCACCATTTCAAAGAGACTGTTTCGTTTCATCATTTTGTTTCGTTTCAAAGCACTGTCCCATTTTGTTTCATTGAAACTTTTGCTGTTTTGACGCGTTTCAACATTTTGGCCCTAGGCTATAATGGAGAATCATGAAAATGCCTAAAATGTTGTCATTTCATGCCTGATTTGGATGAAAATTGCAGGGACATTAGCCCCTTCAGAGGGCATGAAGCCCACCAAGTTCCACGGAGATAGGTGTGGAGCAAATCTGCAGGGCACCATCCAGCCCACAAACTCAAGAGTTAATTCAGTACTATGTCTGCTGTAATCTGCAGTCTGAGGGGAAAAACAAACAGCCATCAATACAGCATGACACACCATTTCTAGTGTTAAAAAGAGGATGTAATTCCTGACTTGCTCTGCTATTAATTTCATTTTTTTTTGGTACTTACACACCTACTGACAAGTAATGACCAATTCTGCTATATTTCATTACATTATTCTGTTTTGTATGAGATACAGCAGACAGCTGAATGAAACCTTGTCAATGAAGGCTTGTATTATGCAAACTATTTCCATGTCAAAAGCTTCTTTCCCTTGACCACTGTTTAAAACTGTAGTATGGTAGCAATAATAACTACTTGCTGTGACAATTTTCCATGAATTTATAAGAGGAGGTTGACATGAAAATTGAACGGTATTAATCTCTTGTTCTACATGTAATTGTTGTAGGCAGGCGGCCTTCCCTTTTATTTCCTATATTTTAATATATGCTATACTGTGAATAATTAAATATAAATGCAGGAGGAAGCTTTCTTTGAGCCTTTTGAGCTTTGTTTACTTTATTTTAAAATGGTTTATGGTAGAATAAAAATTTACAGTGTTCTAGCCTATGAAAATGTATTCAGTTGTAAAATATCTTCCTAATTGAATTCAGAGCACCCAGTTACTTTCAAGTTATTACATATCAGATTTCATTGTCAGAAATATACCGAGGACACTATGTATCCAGGGCGAATGTGACAGAGAGATATGTGTGCTGCCTCTTGTTGTGCCACTAATCTAACTTATATTTGGGGCACATTTTATTGTAGGCAGACCCACTAAATCTCTTTTAAAGGTTCTGTTTATGGATTTTGCCAGTAAAGTGTTTTGTTTTTTTTCTGAGTACTTTTCTTCTTCCCTTATAAATCCTTTTGTTATACAATAAGATAGTTGGATATAACATTGGGTGGGGGATGGGAAGAAATAAAAGGGAGGTGCAAATCTCTTTGCCAGTTTACACCCTGAAAAAAGCCCTGATTAGCGGAAGACTATTTTAAAACTCTTTGATTTAAAGATGTCTTAAAGCAAGCAGGGGTTTGCTTGATATGCTGTGAAAGTACAAGAGATTCAGAGCTTTGAGAATGAAGATTCTACTTCAATTGAAATATCAATTTGTTTCAAAGCCATTGGGACAAATACAGCTGGCAACACTTGTGCCCATACTGTAAATGCAAAGCCTATTGGGAAGCTAAAATTGCACACATGTTTAATGCCTGCTGATTGTTTTTCCATTAACCTAAAGTGAACTGGTCCCTTTTCTGATGTTTGTTGCTGAGTAAAGGAAAAATAAGTTCATGCGCTGCTTTTTTTGTATTAAGAGTTCTTATAAATTTATCATGAGCTCAATTAGGCTCCACCATGGCGGCAGCCTCTGGCTGCAATATCCCAGGGAACTGCAAAGAGGCATTCTGTTATAGGCTTTTCATCACTGTGTAGAGCAGAGGTGGCTGACCCACAACATACGTGCCAGGGGCAGCTGCAGCGTATAGCATGCAAGTCCTGGGAACTCAGTAGGAGTTTCCAGAATGGAAGCAGTTGAGCTCAAGCCTCTGGCCACATGCTGTGGGAACAAGATACTGATGCAAGAGGGAGTGTCAATAGTCACCACCAAGAGCAAGATTTACCCTTCCCTGTGTCTGTATCTGCTACCATATTCAGAACTCTGAATCCTCACTTACCATGTAAAACTGTGGCAGTTATCAAAGGGACCAGGGAAAAGTTAATCTGGCTCTCGGCAGTTTTATATCAGCTTTTCCCTCTTTGGAGTGCTGCTGTCTCTTAGTAGGGTCAGACAGTACTGGGCAGCTCCTTATTTCTTAGCCTGGTACTGAGTGCCCATGTGCATTAGAATAGAGATGGTTTGGCCCTGTGTTGGCTAAAAAGATTTGCAAAGTACTTTACAACATGCTTATGTCTGTCCCTCTTGAGAAAAGCAGTAAGCATCTGCTGAAAATTTCATGGAAGGCAGTGGAACTTAAACACTTACTTAAGGACTTTTCTTAATAAGTACCTTATTTTATAGCTTTAGAGCAAAAGTTAATGTCCAATACCTTCTACAGTTCTATTCTTGACTCAGTCTTCAATTTGCTCTGCGGCCTTTGGGAGCTTGCTTAGTTTCTTTGTACCTTCCTCATCTGTGAAAGCTATTTATCTCAAGATTGTATAGTGCCTTGTATCTGAGCACCTTTCATTCAACTTTAGTACCAACAACAAAGTCCCAAGGAGATGTCATGAAGCCTCTGGCATATATCCCTTTCCATTTTAGTTTGGGTTGTTTCTTGTTTTTTTTTTTTTTTTGGTTAGTTGAGGATTTTGGGGCAGGAGTACATAACACTTCCTACAGAGCTATATGTATAGACTTAGCTGTGACCCTAGAGAAACACACATAACATGGTTTGTGTTATATCAATGAAAATTTCACCGGGATCAGGAGTAGACAGACCTGGTAACTTGCACAGGAGGCCACTATTTCTGGGAGTCATTGCTAAGTAGCAAGGGAGCAGATAAAGACAGTTTGCCTTTATCAAACAGCCACCCTTGGATGGATACAGATAGACACAAGGTAAAGCAGAGTACATTAGATGTTTGATGTACACTTGCCTAATTAACTTCCCAATAAATATCTCACCATCTGCAAGTGTACACCTATTAGAACACACAAAACTAATAAACTCTGCAGCAGGGAAGGGCTTGTAAATAAGTACTAGCCTGCTGTGGATTTTTTTTGTGCACAGCTGTCTAGGTACTGAAACAGCTGGTTGGGGTACAAAGGTACTCCAAGGTGGGAACTACCTGCCAGCTAGCCCCACACTGAAGCACATTCATGCCCCAACCAGCCTCTATGCAGTACTTTGAGCTGGGTTGGATCAGCCCCAGGCTGGCAGGCTGACAGGCTGACCTTCTCCCCCTGCCCCCCAGCTAGCCAGGGCTTCTGAAACCTGACTAATTGTGCAGCCGTCTGGGCACACATGCAGATGCATGCCCAGCAGCAATAAGCTGCTTTGGAGCTTATTGCTGCACGCTAATAGGCACGTATAGACATGCCCAAAGAGTTTTACCCTGACTCAGGGACAGATCCAGAGGAGTGCAGAGGTGTGGTTGCAGCCCACTTTTCTTGGCGGGGCAATCAATGGTGATGTTGACCCCCTGGCTTCCAGAGTCATGGTAAAGCTTTGATTCTGGTAGGAGTTGCTTTAACAAGCACCCTGTCTTCCTCTGGACCACCCATTCTTTGAATCATTCAGGGATAATTATCTATATCACTGGGCAAAGTAACCCTGTTAAAAACTTTAGATTGTCCCTCTGCAACTTTTTCTATCCAGGTTTAAACGTTTCTGGCCAGGTCCAATATTCATAACCAGCATTTGGATCCTTAGGAAATTTGGCCAAATGTTAAGATCTAAAATTAGGCCTTTAATGCCATATTTTAATAGCCATGACAGTGGTCTGATTTTCAGCAGTGAAGAACAGTTGCCATTCCTATTGATGTCAGTAAGAATCTTGAGTGCTTGGCAGTCATGTAAGCTATTCATGCAGGTGCCTAGCTTCATATGTCCAAATTTTCAAAGCATTGTTAAGGCATTGTTTTCCTTACTGTTGCATACTGGCAGATTTAAAAAGGGAAACTAACTGCTTTAACTGTACTCAAGAGCCAAAACTGTGATATACACTTGTACCTGCTGGTCTGGTTTTACAATGAAAAGATGCCCAGTGTAACAGGTGCAACAAAGCGCTCTCAATTTAGAAATGATAGCTTACTCTTTTTTTGCTTCAATTGATTATTTTTGATAAATGTAAAAATTAATGAAATTTTGTAACAAAGGGATTTTTCTTGCATATGAAATGGATGACACCTGGATAGGATGACTGCCAATGTAATGGGGGAATTAAACCGGTGGCCTAATAGTGCTGTAAATTATTTATGGTTCAGAGAAGCATGAAATTTAGTCATGCACCATCCTTGGTCACCAACATATTGCTCTGCTGACATCTGAACATGACTGCATTTTTTTGCTTTCTTCATTGCATGTTAAAAGTTTGTAAATGAAAATATTTAATAACTCATTTGATCTGCTGGCAAAGGGCCCAGATTTACTACCCTTATTCATCCTTAGCAGTCCCCTTAGTAAGTAGTCTCAAGGACTGCTTGCTGAGTAAGAACTGTACAAGTTGAGGAAGGATGGCAAAGTCAATGGTAGTGATGGGAACTATTCCATATGTGCTTTTAAATATTTAATCAATATAGGCTCAATTATGCTTTTAAAGCTCTAGGAAGAGCAACAAGAGCCATTTTGTCAGAGAAACACTACCACAGAATTCTTTGAGTGCACCAGGGTGGGAGACTAATATTTGACACCCCTTAAAACAGGGCATCGTGCTATGCTGTGTGGCCAGACAGTTCTGCTGTACCCTCACTACTCCTTCCTGACTCATAGTTTCATAGTTTCATAGTAGCTAGGGTCAGGAGGGACCTGAACAGATCATCTAGCCTGACCCCCTGCCACAGGCAGGAATGAATGCTGGGTTCACAAGACCCCAGACAGGGGATTGTCCAACCTCGTCTTGAATTTGCCCAAGATAGGGGTGAGGACCATGTCCCTGGGAAGCTGGTTCTGAATTTTGGCCACCCTAACTGTAAAATATTGCCTTCTGATCTCTAACGTAAACCTATTCTCCATCAGCTTATGACCATTGTTCCTTGTCATTCCAGGTGGTGCTGGGGAGAAAAGGGCTCTGCCTATTTGCTGTTGATCCCCCTGATGAGCTTGTAGGCAGCCACCAGGTCCCCCCTTAGCCTTCTCTTGCTGAGGTTGAACAGGTTCAGGTCCCTCAGTCTCTCCTCATAGGACCTGTCCTGCTGCCCTCTCACCAAGTGGGTGGCTCTCCTCGGAACCCTCTCCAGGCTGGCCACGTCCCTTTTGAAGTGTCGTGCCCAGTACTGGACGCAGTACTCCAAGTGCGACCTGACCAAAGTCGCATAGAGGGGGAGTATCACTTCTCTGGACCAGCTTGAGATGCACCTTTGAATGCATGACAAGGTATGGCTGGCCTTGCTGGCTGCGGTCTGGCATTGGCGGCTCATGTTCATCTTGGAGTCAACAATGACTCCAAGATCCCTTTCCGCCCCTGTGCTTTCAAGGAGGGAACTCCCCAGCCTGTATGTATGCTGTGGATTCCTTCTCCCAAGGTGCAGCACCCTGCATTTGTCTACGATGAACCCCATCCTGTTCTCATCTGCCCACTTTTGTAGTCTGTCTAAATCTAGTTGCAGCCTCTTTCTCCCTTCAAGTGTGTCCACCTCGCCCCACATCTTAGTGTTATCAGCAAACTTGGGCAGCGTGCTTTCCACCCCCTCGTCCAAGTTGCTGATGAAGATGTTAGTGCGGGCCCGAGGACCAAGCCCTGGGGTACCCCAATGCTCACATCGCGCCAGGTTGAGTACAACCCGTCCACCACTACTCTCTGGGTGCGCCCCATCAGCCAAATTTTTACCCATCCAACTGTGCAGGCATCAATGCTGCAGTAACTTAATTTATTGATGAGGATGGGGTGAGAGACAGTGTCAAAGGCCTTCTTAAAGTCGAGAAAGACTATGTCCACAGCGACACCATCATCAAAGGATTTGTTACTTGGTCATAAAAGGCAATCAGGTTGGTCTGGCAGAACCTGCCTTTGATGAACCCACGCTGATTGCCCCTGAGCATGATCTTCCCTGCAGGCCCCCCACAGATGTGCTCCTTGATGATTCTCTCCAAGAGCTTCCTGAGCACCAAGGTGAGGCTTACAGGCCTATAATTACTTAGGTCCTCCTTACTCCCCTTCTTAAAAATAGGGACCGCTTTAGCTCCTTTTTAGACTCCTTTAGCTCCACATTAGACTCCTTTTCAGTGGGCATGTCTACATGAGACATTTACTGTGGAGCTGCTAATTAGCTCTGTAGTAAATATCTCAGTGTCTACATGTGCACCCCCATTAGGCCACAGTTTCATAGTTTCATAGTTGGTAGGGTCGGAAGGGACCTGAGCAGATCATCAAGTCTGACCCCCTGCCGTGGCAGGAAAAAGTACTGGGGTCAAACGACCCCAGCAAGTTGTTTGTCTAACTTCCTCTTAAAGACCCCCAGGGTAGGAGCCAGCACCACTTTGCTTGGAAGTTGGTTCCAGGTCCTAGCCGCCCTGACTGTGAAGTAGTGCCTCCTAATATCTAGTCTGAATCTACCCTCTGCCAGTTTGTGACCATTATATCTAGTCACTCCTGGTAGTGCTCGGGGGAACAGGGACTTCCCCAATGCCTACTGGTCCCCCCCTGACTAGTTTGTAACAGGCCATTAGATCCCCCCTCAGCCTTCTCTTGTGGAGGCT
>NW_005842716.1:116434-121766 GCF_000455745.1 Alligator sinensis
TTGGACCTGCTTGAGATGCATCTCTGGATGCAATGCAAGGTGTCGTTGGCCTTCCTGACTGCATCCCCACACTGTCAGCCCATGTTCATTTTGGCATCAATAATGATTCCAAGATCCTTTTGTGCCTCTGCACTGACAAGAAGGGAGTTCCCAGCCTGTAGGTATGCTGCTGGTTCTTCCTCCCCAGGTGCAGCACCTTGACCTTGTCAGTGTTGAAACCCATCCCATTCTCCACAGGATTGCTGCAATCCTGTGGAGAACAGCCCCTCCACAGCACACTGAGCCAGGTCTGAGCAGCCCCAGGCTGGCAGGCTGATCCCCCAGGCCCCTTGCCAGTCAGGGCTGCTGCAACCCTGCTCAACATGCTGAGGTCCTGGCTACATATTCAAACAGTGCTCCTGGGAGCAGTAAATTCTTCTGCAATATGCATCAGAGTTTATTACTGCACATTAATAGCACATGTAGACATGCCCAGTGAGTTTCTTTCAGGAGGAAGCATCCTAATAGTTCACTCTGTGATTCTGTGTAGACATTCTGGGTATATACAGATGTTCAGGGAGCTTAGGGGGAGGTTAGATTGCATTAAAAATGACCATTCAATCTAACTTAGTTTGCCCACCTGGGACTTTATACTTAGATCCCTAGTTAGGTTATCCCTAAGTCTGAACTGTACAGCAGTTCAGGACAGATAGATCAGTCTAAAAATGGCCAGCCCAATCTGTGTTAAGTGTACCTCCAAGGTAGTATAATGTATATTGGGTCCAGCAAGACTGATTTAACCAAACTTCTGCACAGTTTTCAGTGCAGGCTGGGGCTGGGAAAGTTCAGCTGCTGGCCCCAGCCCTGGGGCTGCACTTTCCCTACCCACCCCCAGTACTGGGCTACTTTTAGCCCACTGTCCACTCCTCCACATGGACAAGACCCTTCCCCCACTGCAGATGAGCCAGCCTCCCCCCATGCCAGTTTTTACCAGGATTTGCCAGTATTGGGAGCTGAGGAAGTAAATTAGGGTGGAGGGGATGGACAGGATGGGGCCATTGGTTGGCCAGGGGGTTGTTTGTATGAGAGTGGAGGTGGTCAGGAGGCTAAAAAAACCCTCCAGCATTTCACCAACTCCCTGTGGACTCTGCTTGCCCCCACCCCCCATTTCTTCCCCATAGCTTGATTGGCATCCCAGTCATTCCTACCTCCCCATCCCAATTTACCTGAAATCAGATGGCCATTTTTAACTTCATCCAACCTCCCCAGATGTCTGTATGTACCCTGTGAGACCCATAAAAGGTTCTCTTTCCTTATGAATCTGTAAGTCTGTAAGAAATAATCTAGTCCTGTGTAAGATCCCTTTTTCAAGTCATTGTAGTATTGTACAAACATCCTTGTAAAACAACAGTCTCTAAGCCAAAGTAATGTTCTGTTTTAAGACTTGAATAAATTGTTGAATAGAGATGGACTAAAGCACGTTTAAGGACATGTTTCATACTTTTGGACTTAAGGCCTTATGAAAAGAATAAGGAAAATGTGAGAAAATCCAGCGTGATCATAACTTCCACAAATATAAAGGCAATTCTAGACCTGTTTATGATTAATTATTATTTTCTTATATTTCTGTTACATAGTATGTCTTCTCAGTCTGCTAGGAAAACAAATAATCCATCCTCCCCCAACCCCAGCTGTGAGTGAGAAAGCATGATAATGCCTTGATATGGGAAAGAGGCTCCTTGATTGTTGTTCTTCTCATTTTTTTAGCAAATAATGGTTATTGAAACAAGGCTTGGATATAAAAATGGGATTATTTTTTTAATAGCAAAAGAGAAAATAAAGCATAAAACAAGACTTCAAAGAAAGCAAGAAATACAATCAAGGTTGAATTAATCAATTTAGAAAGAATGCATCTTCTAGAACTTAGTACTTAATATACTGAAGTTCAGAAATATGTAATTAGTATATAAAAGACTAACCAATTATCCATATAAACTTAAGTTATATTTAAAGCAATGCTTAAACTAATATACAGTGCTAAAAGGTTACTGGAATTGGGTTTTGTTCCATACGGTACTGTTAACATATCCAAAAATAATCACATAAAAATATACGAGCTCAATCACTCAGTACTGGTACCCAAGTTTCTATTATTTTTACCAATGTACAGCATGCAGTACCTCATTTTATCAAGCTAAAACATTAGATGTTTTCCTTCCCTACTTATACTAAAATGATTTTTTAATATAACTAAAACAGAGGCCTTGAAACCTAAAATAAAAATAAAAGTGTGTAAATCTTTTATCTTTTCTCTCTGAGCCTGTTTTAGTCCTTGACATGTCAGAAAAATAAGTGATTTTAAAAAAATTAAAAAATGGAAGTAAAAACTCCTACCTCCCTTTTTTCCCATACCAAATGGAATGGTGTAGATTACCATTGAAATGGATACCATATCATCCATAGACAGGTCCCTCAGATGAGTCAGCAGTGCCCTGGTCCCCTGCCTGTGGGGGTTTCCTGGCGGGACCTCTGAGGCCTGGGGGTAGCGTGGGGGCTGGAGGTTCCCTTGCCTGTCCCACATGTGCCTGGATTGAGGCCCTGGAGGGGCAGGTGAGGGAACTCCAGAGGTGAGCAGGCTGTGGGGGATCAGGGAAATTGAAGAAGAGAAGGATGTCTATTTTCATTCTCTGCAGGATAATACTACTGGTGGAGAAGCTGCGAGGGAATGCCCTGAAGCAGATGCTGGTGAGTGGAGGGTGGTCATTTCAGGGACCAGACCTCTCGCCGCAGAGACAGCTCCCCCGGTGCTGTTGGAGAACAAATATGAGGCCCAGGCTGTTCTGGAGGAGTGTGCAGTGGTGGAAAGTGCACTGATGGGGCCTGCCACCATCACCGAGTGAGCTGAAGGCCAGTCAGGTAAGCAGAAGAGATGCCACATCATCATGGTGGGTGACATCTTGCTGAGAGAAACAGAGGGACCCATCCGTTGCCTGGATCCCACGGCATGTAAGATCTGCTGCCTGCCTGGAGCCAGGATCAGGGACACCACGGTGAGAATTTCTGACTTCATCCGGCCCTCTGACAACTATCCCATGGTCCTCATCCATGTGAGAACAAATGATGCAGCCAGGGGTAGTCCAGACCATATCATGAGTGACTACAGGTGTCTGGGGACCAGGCTTAGGAAGACGGGGGCACAAGTGGTCTTCTCATTGATCCTCCTGGTCATCAGTCTTAGTAGGCATCATGTCACCTGTGTCAGGGAAGTCAACCTGTGGTGCCGGAGTTAGTGCTTTTGTGTGGGTTTTGGCTTCCTTGACCACAATCCACACTTCTGTGCAAGGGACCTCCTGGGACACGATAGCCTTCATCTTTCCACAAAAGGTAAGAGTCTCTTGTCTTACAGTTTGGCTTACCTCCTACATCAGGCTTTAAACTAAGTATAATGGGGGACGGGGAGGCAGTTAGAAAGACCAAAGCAACTACAGAGCTGAGGCTAGCAACACAAATTAAAGACAACAAAAAGTCTTTTTTAGGTATGTAGGGAGTAAAAGAAAGGCGCAGGACCCCTACTGAACAAGGAAGAGCAATTAGTGACAGAGAGGAGGGACAAGGCTAAGCTATTCAATGAGTTTTTTGCCTCAGTGTTCCTGAACAGGGCTCAAGATAAGTCTCCTAATGGGTTCTTAGATGGAATCAGAGGGACACCAGCCCACAAACTGTTGACACTGATTTGGTGCAGAGTCACTTGGACGGACTAGTTGTGTTCAAGTCAGCAGGCCTGGATGAGTTCCATCTGAGGGTACGGAAGGAATTGGCCGGTGTCATAGCAGAACCACTGGCATGGCTGGTTGAGGACTTGTGGGGCTCGGGTCCGGGCCCCGAAAAAAGAGCCAACATGGTCCCTATTTTCAAGAAGGGGAGGAAGGAGGATCCGAGTAATTTTAGGCCAGTCAGTCTCATCTCAATTCTTGGAAAGGCCGTTGAAAAGATTATGAAGGATCATATTTGTGGGAGTCCAGTGGGCAAAATAATGCAGCAGGGAAACCAGCATGGATTTGTAGCAGGTAGATCATGCCTGACCAATCTGCTTTCATTTTATGACAGGATCACAATATGCTTAGATGCAGGAGTAGAGATGGAAGTTGTTTTCTTGGACTTTAGTAAGGCCTTAGATACAGTATCTCATCCTATGCTCATAAATAAATTAAGGCTTTGACATAGATGTTTACACAGTCCAGTGGGTGGCAAATTGGCATAGCGGTTGCACCCAGAGAGTGGTAGTAGATGGGTCGGTATTGACCTGGAAGGATGTGGGTAGTGGGGTCCAGCAGGGTTTGGTCCTGGGACCTGTACTCTTCAATGTCTTCATCACTGATTTGAATATGGGTGTGAAGTGTACTCTGTTCAAGTTTGTGGAAGATACTAAATTGTGGAGTGAGGTACACACTCCAGTGGGTAGGGAAAAATTGCAGGCAGACCTGGACAGTTTGGAAAAGTGGGCAGAACACAATAGGATGTAGTACAACAGGACAAGTGCAGAGTACTGCACCTAGGGCACAAAAATATCCAGCTCATCTACTGGCTGGGAAGTGATCCTTTCAGTAGCTCAGAAGCAGAAAGGGATCTTGGAGACATAGTGGACTCCAAGATGAACATGAATCAGTGTGACAAAATCATCAGCAAAGCTAAGCCTACTTTATCATGCATAAGCAGATGCATGACAAATAGATCCAAAGAGATGATACTTCCCCTCTGTGCGGCATTGAACAGACTGCAGTTGGAGTACCGCATCCAGTTTTGGGCACTGTACTTCAAGAAGGATGTTGATAGACTTGAGAGGGTCCAGAGGAGGGCCACTCGTATGGTTAGGGGCTTATAGAATAAGCCCTATGAGGGGAGAATGAGTGACCTGGACCTCTTTAGCCTCCGCAAGAGAAGGCTGAGAGGTGATCTTGTGGCTGCCTACAAATTCATTAGGGGGGCACAGCAAGGGATCAGAGATGCTCTGTTCACCAGGGCACCTCTTGGGGTATCAAGGAACAATGGTCACAAACTGACAGAGAGCAGATTTAGGAAAGAGAGCAGATTCAGGAGCAGATGTCAGGTGTCTCGGACGGCCAGAGCCGACTCGAGGTGACTTAGAAATTGCTCGTTCGTCAGGGCGGGCTGGTGAATGGAGAGGCAGACAAGGTTTAATGGTTGCAAAAACGTTTACTTACGCCGCTTGTAGTTGTGACGCAGATGGTCCGGTCGTCTGAACAACTATGTGAGTTGTTCCAGCTGGCGAGGCCCAAGCCAGTTAATCCGTCCGCAATTTAAGCCGGCGGGAAAAGGGTACGTCTGGGATTGC